>NC_054705.1:36690947-36968333 GCF_016097555.1 Gigantopelta aegis | reverse complement strand
CTGGGGGCCCAGGTTCCGGGTATCGGATGAACCCCTTCACCCTCCAATTCTCACATCTCCACAACGAAGACTGCAGAATCGGCTGCCTCGTTTTTGTCAAATTAGGAAAGAATACTATTTAGTTTATACCCAAATTCCTCAGTTTTATTGTTTTCATTAAGAGAGAATACTATTATTTTATACACCATAACCCACATTTTTTTGTTTTCATTACGAAGAAGTATGTATTTATTTATCCCTAATTCCAGTCGTTTTATTGTTTTTCTTAGTGAGGAAGTACGTGTTTAGGTTATACACATAATCCAGTGGACTGTTCCCGCCATTTTATTTTTTCTAATTTTTAAATTTTTTTTTTTTGCAATTTCATTTTGTTTCCGTTTCATTTTTATTTGGTTTTAACAATTTTATTTTTTTTTTATTTTATATTTAGTAATTTTTTTTAAATAAATATTTTTTTTTTAAAGAGTGAAATTTTGTTTTAACTTATTTAAAAAAAAAAAAAATGTTTTATTATTTATTCATTTTCTTATTGTTATATATTATGTTTTAATTTAGTTAATTTTAATTTATTACTTCTTTCACTTACTTTATTAATTTAATTACACCTTAATTTAATTTTGTTTGTATTTCTGTTTCTATATTCCATAGGCAAATTTCGCCTCAGTTAGTTCCCACTGTTATAGTACCCCCTGTAAACTAATTACTTATAATAATAGGGAGGATACATGTTTTATAAAGGATTGGTTTTTAGTTGTAGTTGAGGGACATAACTGTTAAATTACCAGTCCGCTTGGAGAAAATGACATTGCAATTGAGACCCATTAATTGTTTTAATAAAAGATTGATAGATGGCTGTGAGACGAGAGAGAGAGTGATCCATAGAGAGTGAGTGAGAGACGTGAGAGAGAGAGAGGAGCGCGTAGATGAGACGAGGAGTGAGAGAGGGAGTGAGAGAAGAGAGAGAGTGAGAGAGAGAGTTGTGAGAGAGAGAGTGAGAGAGACTGTCGTCGAGATAGTGTCTCTCATCATGTGAGAGAGAGAGAGAGAGAGAGTCGAGTGAGAGAGAGTTGAGCTTTTCTTGTGAGGGAGGAGGGAGGTACAGGCAGAGTGGTCAGTTCATCACTTCCAGCATTGAATGGGTTTTTTTTTTTATGTTCAGTGCAAGCTCCACTAACAGAAAGCATGGCCCAGCCTCTTGTTGAACTGTTGAAGTCAAGCGATGTTCTTTCTTCATTTGTTCATTGAAAACGGCATCTTGGCCGTCAGCAACTTCGCTTTAAATGGTCCAGGTAACATACAATTAATTCTTAAATAGTCATTATATTGGAGCGTGTGCAGGGGTGGTTTTTAGGGGTCAAAACCATCCCTGCTCAAGCAAATGTTTTGTTTTTTTTAATACATTTTCCAGGGAAGCAAGTCTTGACCCTCCTATAAGCTTCACATGTTACTGGTTAGATCCTGCCCTGCTAAAGTTCCTCCACAATCTACTCTCTCTGTCTCCATATTACAGGCCAGTTGGAGAAAATATTAAAGGCTGGGTCACTGGGACCCATCTAAAAAACATGTATACATACAATAAAGTTCACTTTTTAGACAAAAATCCAAGATGGCTGCCATAAACGTGACTTTTTATTATAAAGAGGTATTTTATTAGTTCCCTACCGGCTGGAACTATAGGTTTTGTCTTTGTCCTTCTGTCTGTCTGTCTCTGTCTGTCTGTCTGTCCGTCTGTGTCACAAGTGATTGAATAACTAAAAGAAACAACACTAATCCAAATAAATTATATTACATTTATTTACAGCACCCAAATAACAATCACATTCATTCTCCACTCCTACTTACTAACCCTAATTATATCCCTCTCACATACCACTAATCACCAGCACTCCCTCAACACTCACACTTCTCATATATAATAAACATACATTATCACCACTTTACACATAATTTCATATAAAAATATCACGTATCACAACACACAAAATAATATACTAAAACCACACAGTTCAATATAAAATGTTTCAGTTCATACCACAATCCTTATGATTCACTTCCTCGTGATCACCTTTTATATACATATATTGTTCTAACTAAATTATGTACTAACATTAGTTAGCACCCTCCATTTCAGATCAGCTCTAAATACTACAGCCATATTTACACAATATGTTTTCTGCTGCACAATAACAATACACTTGTTATTCACCGAGATGCTGCACGATAACAATACACTTGTTATTCACCACCACAACATCATGGCTAATAAGTAGCCCACATGTGGAACTTCAATTTCCACTTCAGCTGTACCCAACTTCCATGAATTAACATCAACGTCAGTTTCCTCGTCCCTTCTTCACATAATTCCGCAGCCCAATCACCTGGTCAAACTCTAACATTGCCCCTCGCTGCTCATCCCGTTGTTGGTCTCAACAGATACCACACAAGCTGCTGTAAACAATATACACTCCATTACTATCATGCAAAACCTCAATATTAAATACCCTTCATACATCAATCATTTTCATCATTTCACACATGTCCACATTATACAGGTTTCACAACGTATACGTTAATAACACGTACAACTTACTTCATGTGCATAATTCAATTCACATTATACATTTAATAAACACATAAATACATATAGCAAACAATTTCATTACTTTACACAATGTCCGCATTTCACAAGTTACACTGAGCATTTGCTAAATATATACATTTAATATAGCAAACTAAATACAGACCAAAATAACATTCAAATGTCACACCTCTGTAACACAATACATGTGTAAAATATTTAATTTACTTACGGTTAAACAATAACCCGAACTTCCACAAAGTCTCTTACACTTCTACCAAGTCTTTCCCAAACTGAATGTTCAATGATTCTCTCTCAGCGATTAATGACAAATCATCCACTCAATAACCCAGTTCCACACTATATTCACCCAGTCAGCTTATCACTCATCTATCACTCACCCATACCACAAGCTACAATAATACAAATTGTTACCTTGCTAATTAAAGACAGCTTCACGTGTGAGATACAAGCTATGACTCATACTTCATGCTTCTCTCATTCGTATAAATTAAAATACTGTATAAATGATAAAAAATGTTATAAAATATATAACCACATATTCTCTTTCATACAATTAAAATCAGATTACCCTTGACTTGTGACAGTCTGTCTGTTTGTGTCTGTCTGTCTGTCTGTCTGTCTGTCTGTCTGTCTGTCTGTCTTTCTGTCTTTCTGTCTGTCTGTCTGTCTGTCTTTCTGTCTGTCTGTCTGTCTGTCCCACTAACATGTATAGTTTTAGTTTTATGGACTTTTTTCACAATGCCTCAATGTACTGAGCTAAAATTTTGCACATAGCTGTATCGTATACTGTTACAGATGAGGTTTGACTTTCACGGTGAACTTAGATATGATATTTTATAGTACCTCAAGATAGTGAGCTGCTATTTTGTGTATAGCTTTATTATATATTAAATATACTGTTACAGACCAAGTTTTCGCAGAGTTATGAGCCTTGAACTTAATAGATACCAATATTTGTTGGATTCAGTTAGGGGACATGTATTGCTTTAGCAGTACTCTCAGAATGCTTGTTTAAATTATGTATCAAACTTAATAACGGCACCAATGGCAATTGCCGTCGTTGAGATATAAATTGCTGTAGGTAAAGAGCCTCACCGATGGACCACTTTGTTTTGGTAAAACTCCTCAACATTATCTACCAGTATTTAACATTTGCACATTTAAACCTTCAAATTTTACTTTTTAAAAAAATTGCCATAGGCAGACTTAAAATTGTCGTTGGTGGGCTGTTTCACCCATAGCATTTCTGTTAAAAAAAATTGTGGGAGACAAATTCTTCTTAAGTTCAAGCCCTGTGTATCATTTGTGTTAAATATTATGAATATGTTTTGGATAATACTATTTTATTGTATTTACAGAGGTGAACAAAGACGTCTTGGTTTCTTGTGATGTGTTATCTCCCCTGGTGAATCTTTTGAACTCTAAGAACACGGAAGTACAGTGCAACACCTGTGGATCCATCACAACACTAGCTACAGCAGGTTTGAGGTTTTTTTTACCTGGTAAACGGAAAAAGTTTAAAGTTTGTTTTGTTCAACGACACCATTAGAGCACATTGATTAATTAATCATCGGCTATTGGATGTGAAAGTAATTATTTCACTCGGGACATAAACATGATATGAAATGGAAGCTCGTTTAATATCCTATAAAACAGAAGATAATCTACATGTACGGAATTAAGCCACTACTTTTCTCAAACTATGTGTACAATAACTGATTTTATTTTACAGAGAGTCTGAAACAGAAGATAATCTGCGAGAACGGAATTAAGCCACTACTTACTCTGCTGTCATCTCCTGATCTCCGAGTACAACGAAACGCAGCCGGAGCGATACTTAACCTCACGCACTCCCGTACGTTTAATTAGTATGTTATAGGTTAACCAGAACTTCTAGATTATGGTAGCCCCACTCCCATGGCTCATGATATTCAACGTTGGGCTAGTAAATAACTACTATTGCTATGCCTGACGGCTAGTGAATTGTTTTGGTGAAATGTTGCAGTTAAGTCTATTTTATAAATATGAATATCCTGCCCCCCCACCTCCAGTGTTAGTGTTTTTAAGCTATATTTCTCTCTCTTTAGGTAACATATCTAATTTTTACTATTTTTAGTAAAATAGTATTAACTTAAAGTAAAGTAAGGCTATTGAATTTTTTATTGTGGCTAGTAAAAGTTTTAAATCACTGATCCCATGGCTAGAAGCTCTGTGTTAACTTTATAATAAAATTATCAACTTTGACCAATACTATTTAGAGCTGGGTGGTATACCATATATACTGTCCGGTATCGGCATCATGTCAGTACCGATTTACCATACCGAGGAAATATCAAAATACCATAATATTGAAAATGTTTCCTGCCATTTAGTAAAGCACTAACAATATATATACCTAACTTCACACACTCCCGTACGTATAATTAGTATGTTATAGGTTGGTATCATGTCAATACCGATTTACCGTACCGAGCAAATATCAAAGTACCACAATTTCGGTATTGGAAATGTTTTCTGCCATTTAGTAAAGCACTAACAATATATATACTTAACTTCACACACTCCCGTACGTATAATTAGTATGTTATAGGTTGGTATCATGTCAATACCGATTTACCGTACAGAGCAAATATCAAAATACCACAATTTCGGTATTGGAAATGTTTTCTGCCATTTAGTAAAGCACTAACAATATATATCTGATAAATGCAAAATAGCTGAGAAGAAGCGAGAGATGAGGGTCTTGTGTATGGAGTTTAATTTTATTTAGATGAAATTAGCGGGTGAGACTTAACTCGAACATGCATTTAAAGCCGAGAATACTAAAAATCATTTAAAGCCGAGAATACCGAAAATCATTTAAAGCCGAGAATACCGAAAATCATTTAAAGCCGAGAATACCGAAAATACTGCTCGATATTAGTAGTGGTATTGTATAAATAAAGAATACTGTACCGATAGCGAGGTAAATCACCCCAAAAATACTGAAACCAATACCGATACCGAACCTGAATTTTAATACCGCCCAGCATTAGTACTGTTTAAATCTATTTTACTGTTTACTTTGTATTCCAAATAATGAGTAAAAGTGTTATTGCTACTTTTGCTTTCATGTAAGAGCCGCAAATTGAAAAAACATTGTAGGCTAAACAACCAAATCTTATGTGGAAATTTAAAAACCCCCACAAGTGTTATATCTGGTTCTTTTTGTTTTCAGAATCGAACCGGAATGAGCTGGTATCCAGAGGGGCCCTTCCAGCCCTGGTGGAGCAGGTTTTTTCTCCAGATGAAGAGATTCAGTATTACTGCACCGCCGCCCTTAGCAACATAGCCGTCCACGAGAAACACCGTGCCATGATGGTTGCCATTGGCGACCACGATATCCTCAAGCAGATGATTAATTTTTTACAGTCTAAGAGAGAAAAGGTGTGGGATTTTTAATTAAATTTTTTTCTAAATAACTTTGAGTTCATGGTGATTCAAGTGAATTCACACTCATTGTGACAGACAGTCAGTTAAAATGTTTTTTTTTTATCTTAATGAAAACTAGTGATTTTCCAATGATTGATTACAATAATGTTTTTTATCGTTTTGGATCTACTGATGTGATGATCAGTTATAAAAATCTGTAATCGATTGTGTGAGAAAATGTTAACTGTAATTGTTCCTCCAGTTTAGTAGGACCTCCACGAATCCAAAATATTCGACTCGAGTACTCGAGGGCCAAACTTGACCCGGACCTGAGTCCCCGACACTTACATAATAGCATTATGCATCTTAATTCCAGCGCTGAACATGGAATGCCAAATTATGTCATTGTATTGTATTGTCTCATAGCCCTATAATATAAATGGCTGCAAGCAAATATGGCAAAATAACGTAAAACATAGAATTAAATGAAAGTGCTCGTCTTTGTACGGGTACTTGAGTCCTGTGTACTGCTAATAAAAAAGAGTAGCCCATGAAGTGGTGACAGTGGGTTTCCTCCCTCAATATCTGTGTGGTCCTTAACCATATGTCTGATGCCATATAACCGTAAATAAAATGTGTTGAGTGTGTTGTTAAATAAAAATTTCCTTCCTTCCTTCCTTCCCTCCCTCCCTCCCTCTCTCCTTCCTTCCCTCCTTCCTTCCTCCCTCCCTTCCTCCCTCCTTCCTTCCCTCCTCCTCCCTCCCCTCCCCTCCTCCCTCCTTCTTTCCCTCCTTCCTTCCTTCCTTATACTAGTAGTTTTAACTTAATCTTCCAGCGAGAGTGGCCCATGTTTTTCTCCAAATTAGCAATTTATAGGATCTCTCCTGGTGAACACAACAATAGGTTCATAATTCTCATAAGACACTGATACCAGTTAGGAAAAAAATAATTCTTTATCGGTTAGATGCAGGCAGTTGTTTTTTTCCATTTTATTTTTTAAAAAGCTTGGATTGCACAGAAAAGGTGCGTATTTTTTATACCGAAATAAGGGGCATATTTAAATTGAAATCAGAATGCATCCCCTAGTTCATGCGTAATGACATTTTGGCTCCAAATGTGTTTTTTACGTTTTAGCATTAATCGCCAGGAACAAATTGACGTCATAATGCGAGAAATAATTTTTTTTAAATAAGGACAGGCGAGGGTTAAAATGAACGCACGTGCTGACCAGAGACCAGAAATGTATTTTGTTTGGCCTTAAGGGCATTCCCGCTTTACAATTTTATAGTAAAACGTGTAGTAAACTTAAATTCCAATCCTTTTTACGTTCTAATGGATTGTGTAATCAAAAGTTGATTGGTTTGTGCAAACTGATTATAACAAATGATTGATGACAAAATGCCAACCAATTTTCAACACTAGTCTAATATCATAATTAGCCCATGATCAGGGTTTTTACCAGAGTGTAAAACGGGTACGGTGCCATACCTAAATGTTTGGTAGATTTTATTTTTTTAAGTTAACCTTTTGACAAAATTAATGACTCTTATCATTACTGTATGATTTTCTTAAGTTAACCTTTTGACAAAATTAATTACTCTTATCATTACAGTATTATTTTCTTAACCCTAACCCTAAAATTACACATTTTCTTTCTGGGGGAGGCCCCCCCCCCCATACCCCCCTGTTGACTGTGGTTGCATTTCATAGTGCCGTACCGAAAAATGTCTTTCTAGCAGAAACACTGATGATATTCTTACCAATGTTTTTAATCTTTCAGATAAGATGTCAAGCGTGTTTTGCACTCAGAAATTTAGCATCCGATGGTAAGACTTCTCAAATACTGTAAATCATAAAATAGTAGCCATCTTAAAATTTAGCATCCGGTGGTAAGGCTTTTCAGATACTGTAAATCATAAAATATTAGCCATCTTAAAATTTAGTGAAATCCAAATAAGTGACATATTAGCGACATAGAACTTTAGCGAGGTCGTCATATCAGAAACTAAAACACAAATAAATTACATATTAGCGACATAGAACTTTAGCGAGGTCGTCATATCAGAAACTAAAACACAAATAAGTGACATATTAGCGACATAGAACTTTAGCGAGGTCGTCATATCAGAAACTAAAACACAAATAAATTACATATTAGCGACATAGAACTTTAGCGAGGTCGTCATATCAGAAACTAAAACACAAATAAGTGACATATTAGCGACATAGAACTTTAGCGAGGTCGTCATATCAGAAACTAAAACACAAATAAGTGACATATTAGCGACATAGAACTTTAGCGAGGTCGTCATATCAGAAACTAAAACACAAATAAGTGACATATTAGCGACATAGAACTTTAGCGAGGTCGTCATATCAGAAACTAAAACACAAATAAGTGACATATTAGCGACATAGAACTTTAGCGAGGTCGTCATATCAGAAACTAAAACACAAATAAGTGACATATTAGCGACATAGAACTTTAGCGAGGTCGTCATATCAGAAACTAAAACACAAATAAGTGACATATTAGCGACATAGAACTTTAGCGAGGTCGTCATATCAGAAACTAAAACACAAATAAGTGACATATTAGCGACATAGAACTTTAGCGAGGTAGTCATATCAGAAACTAAAACACAAATAAATTA
The DNA here is from genome assembly GCF_016097555.1 of Gigantopelta aegis. Taxonomy (NCBI): domain Eukaryota; kingdom Metazoa; phylum Mollusca; class Gastropoda; order Neomphalida; family Peltospiridae; genus Gigantopelta; species Gigantopelta aegis. Next base: position 36,959,666 of record NC_054705.1, on the reverse strand, counting down.
CATATTAGCGACATAGAACTTTAGCGAGGTAGTCATATCAGAAACTAAAAAACAAATAAATTACATATTAGCGACATAGAACTTTAGCGAGGTCGTCATATCAGAAACTAAAACACAAATAAATTACATATTAGCGACATAGAACTTTAGCGAACTAAAACACAAATAAATTACATATTAGCGACATAGAACTTTAGCGAGGTCGTCATATCAGAAACTAAAACACAAATAATTGACATATTAATGACATAGAACTTTAGCGAGGTCGTCATATCAGAAACTAAAAAACAAATAAGTGACATATTAGCGACATAGAACTTTAGCGAGGTCGTCATATCAGAAACTAAAACACAAATAAATGACATATTAGCGACATAGAACTTTAGCGAGGTCCTCATATCAGAAACTAAAACACAAATAAGTGACATATTAGCGACATAGAACTTTAGCGAGGTCGTCATATCAGAAACTAAAACACAAATAAATGACATATTAGCGACATAGAACTTTAGCGAGGTCGTCATATCAGAAACTGAAAAACAAATAAGCTTAAGTCGTAGGATCAGCTGAAATAATGTTTTTGACGAATCTTGATGTTATGCAGCTTACAGACATGTTGAATTTAGTATAAAATTGCAGTAATGTGCATGCTCACTAACTAGTGTTGTTTTCTGTCCTTTTGGTTTAAATAATAGCATGTAACCAGGGATTTAGCTCAGTCGGTTGAGTGCTCGCTTGAGGTGCTTGCATCGCAGGATCAAACCACCTCAGTGGATCCATTCAATTGACTGGGGGTTTTCTCAGTCCAACCAGTGCACCACAACTGGACAAAGGCCATGGTATGTTCTTTCCTGTCAGTGTGAAAGTGCATATAAAAGATTCCTTGCTGCATTAGGAAAAATGTAGCCGGTTTCCTCTGATGTGTCAGAATTACCAAATGTCTGACATCCAATAGCTGATGATTAATTAATCAATGTGCTCCAGTGGTGTCATTAAAAAAAGCCCATTGTAACCATTGTGCCTTCAGTTAATCACACACAAAACAATCACATAAAAGTTTTTTGGAAAAGTCTGTGGTATCGTTGTATGTCTCTTTAAATTTAATGTCGTGAAATATTAGCGTCTTGTATGACGTCACTAAGTTCACTAACATTTTATGCTTGCTAACATTTCCTGATTTACAGTATATTATTTTATTACATTATAGCTTCAGACTAGAATATGCCTTTACAATGACACTAGGATCAATCCCCGTTGGTGGGCCCATTGGGCTATTTCTTGCTCCAGCCATTGCACCACAACTGGCATATCAAAAGCTGTGGTATGTGCTATCCTGTCTGTGAGATGGTGCATATAAAAGATCCCTTGCTACTGATGGAAAAATGTAGTGGGTTACCTTTCTAAGACTATATCTAAATCAATGTGCTCTAGTGGTGTCTTTAAACAAAACAGACTTTAACTTACAGTGACAGACTGTGGTTGTTGAACACTATGGTGTATTTGTCACTGTTAGAGGTAGTACTAAACCAAATAACTTCCGGCTGGGTCAAAGTTCAAGGTGCACCCAATTTTTTATAGAGAAGTGATCACCACAAGTCCTGTGATTGGTGAGTTTGTTGGTTGTAAAAAAAATAGTTTCATGTGGGCAATGTATGCAATTTTATTTCATCTAGTACCACTGTGTCAAATAGCCTTGTGCTTGAAACATATATGGGGTACCTGTAAAAAAAAGTACTCAAATTTTGTGCGGAACTAGGGTAGTCATAGACGATACCCGTTATCTCAGAAATGAGCAGCTTGACCCCCAATTTTTTCTAATTCACTTTAAGGGTCAGGGATGGTAGTATTTATATCTGTGGCGTTTATGTCGATTGATACGCTGCAGGTAGGAGTTTTAGCCACATATGTTACTATTGTCGTCTATGGGATTTGATTTGGTGGTATACACCCTTTAGCCACATATGTTACTATTGTCGTCTATGGGATTTGATTTGGTGGTATTCACCCTTTAGCCACATATGTTACTATTGTCGTCTATGGGATTTGATTTGGTGGTATACACCCTTTAGCGACATATGTTACTATTGTCATCTATGGGATTTGATTTGGTGGTATTCACTCTATAGCCGTTTTGATAATTGAAATCAGATATTACATACATAAATGATTGAGGATACTCCCCAAGTGTCTTGTGATATCATAATTTATCAGCACGAGTTGATAAAAGTATGAATATCCGAGGCTTGCCGAGTATTTTTATACTTCTATCATCCATTTTCATTCTTTTCATTTGCGACAATTGTAAACAATGTCAGTAATGTGGGTTGAATGTCACTATATTTGGCAGCGGTAGACTCATTAAATTGCAGACCTTTTGATGATTGGTTCAATGTTTTAAGAATTATATATGTATACATTACAGGTGACAATCAGCTGTTCATAGTAAAATATGGAGCTCTGCCTCTGCTTAATCAGATCATCCGGACAGCCAAGTCGGAGACTCTCGGGGCATCAGTCGGCTGTTTGAGGAATCTCTCCATTTTGAAAGCAAATGAGGTGAGAAAAACAAATTGTGAAATGGGGTTTATTTGTATCTCTAACCCCCCTCCCCCTACACACACCACCCAAATCCTCACTTGTGATCAGAAGGCAGTTTGTGAGGAATCTCTCCATTTTGAAAGCAAATGAGGTGAGAAAAACAAATTGCGAAATGGGATTTATCTGTATATCCACCCCCACCCCTACCACTCCCCGCACATTATTTGTACCTCTAACCCACCTCCCCCTACACACACCACCCAAATCCTCCCTTGTGATCAGTGGGCTGTTTGTGAAGAATCTCTCCATTTTGAAAGCAAATGAGGTGAGAAAAACAAATTGTGAAGTGGGATTTATCTGTACATCCTCCCCCACCCCCACCCCCCATAAACACCACCGGAACCCTCCCATGTGATCAGTAGGCTGTTTGAGGAATCTCTCCATTGAAAACAATAATTGCAAAAAGGGGGTCCATTTGTACACCCCCTCCCACACAAACACACCACCTGGATGCTCCCTGGTGATGTGTCTTTAATGCTAGTGTGTATTAGGGATGATATTTTCATGGTTATTGGTTATTTAACCGAGTAAACTGAATATTGGTAAAGTAAATATCATTTCTTATTTCACTGGGTACAGATACACATTCATTTTTATTTCATTTTGTACATCTAAACACTGATTTTTATTTAACCGAGTAAAATGAAATATTTTTTTTATTTATTTCACAGAGCACAATTAAATATTGTTTTTTATTGCACAGAGCACAATTAAATATTACTTTTTATTTCACTGGGTACAACTAAATATTACTTTTTATTTCACTGGATACAACTAAATATTACTTTTTACTTCACCAGGTACAATATTACTTTTTATTACACTGGTTACATCTCAGTTCTTTCTCTTTGACTAATTGCAGCAAGAGATTGTGCGTGAAGACTTTCTGCCAGACCTATGTCGGATACTTACAACAAGTCACAACTCGGAGGCACAGAAACACGCAGCCGGCACGATCCGCAACCTGTCAGTTGGAGAAGAAATTCAGGTACAACAGAAAAACATTTTACATAATGGAAGAGTCCATTTGCTTAACAGACAGATGAGTCTGTACCATGGTGGAGGGGGGAGTACATTTTTGTTAGGTGCCAGAATATGTGGGGGTTTTTGTGGGTTTTTTTTTTCGTTTTTGTTTTTCTTAAAGAAACAACAAAAATATATTTACAAGTACATGTACTGGAACTAAAAATTAAATATTTTATTCCTTAGATTTAATCTATTAAAGCACCTTTCATCATTTCTTTATAGACGTTGTGACAAAACATTTGATAAATATGTTTTACATCTCATAAAAATAGAATACATTGTTTTAAATGTTTGTCTTTGTTTCTGAAATGTTTTGCAATAGTCATATGTTAGGCACAATTAGCCATAGTTTAAAATTGTTGTGGTTAAAAAGATATTCCTTGTAACCTGGTAAATGGAATCGTCTGCAGAAAAAGATGATATTTCTTTTGTATAGAAATAATAAAAACTACATTATATCCCTTTAAAGCTAAGTTTACAATAACAAAAAGTAGAATATCTCACTTTAAATTTGTTTAATTTCTGAGATGTCATTGTAACAATCACAAAACTAGATTATCTCCCTTTGAAATTTATTTTTATTTTTGAGATGTCATTAACAATCTCCCTTTAAAGCAAATTTTTATTTTTGAAATGTCATTATCTCCTTTTAAAGCTTAGTTATTTTTGAGATGTTATTGGAACAATAATAGAAGCTAAATTATCTCCCTTGAAGTCTATGTTTTATTTTTGAAATGTCATTGTAACAGTCACAAAAACAAAATTTTTGAGATATCTCTGTTACCATCACAAAAGCTGAATTATCTCCCTATAAAGATAAGTTTTATTTTTAAAATGTGTAACAATCAAAAACTAAATAATATCAACATGAAACCAAGCTTTATTTTCGAGATGTCATTGTAACGATCACAAAACTAGATTACCTCCCCTAAAGTTTAACTTTTATGTTGCAGGCTGTACTAGAGAGCAGCTGCCTGGATGCACTGATGACAGCGTTGTTGGAGGTGGAGTCACGGATGTCGGTGCATGCCGATATCACTGCAGCCTTGGCAGTTCTCGCTGATGAAGGTTAACCAGAAATTATCTAGAGTTATCTTCTTTTCTTCTATTACATAGAACATAAATAGAGAATAATAAACTCGGTACAAGTTATTATCAAATTTATGTCCCGAGGACAAAGGACATAAATTTGATAATAACTGGTACTGAGTTTGTTATTCTATTTATTACCCAAGCTATTTTTTATTATCTAAAAGCCTTTATTTTTGACACAGATACATGTACATGTATAGAAATGGTGTAAATCACTTTACACATTCACAGATAATTTTCAAAAATAAAAGTTCTCTTCATTCTGCTAAAAAGTCTATAATGAATTGCATTAAAATAGAATTTGGTTATAAATTTAACATTAAAAACAGTCGTGACACAAACTCTTTAAACTACATGACGTCATTTTGTGTTTGCCAAATTCTGATGACATCATATTTAGTACCGACAAGGTCATTGGTTTGTAAGCGTCAAATTGTCCAATAATATTGTACGTTACACCAATGCAGAATATTTGAGTGACTGCTGGGGTAATAATGAATGTTATTACCTGGGTCCATATTTTTGAAACTATCTAGGATCGATCCCCATTGGTCGGCACACTGGGCTATTTCTCATTCCAGCCAGTGCACCATGGCTGGTATATCAAAGACCGTGGTATATGCTATCCTGTATGTGGATAGTGCATATAAAGGAGGCCTTGCTGTTAATGGAAAAATGAGGCAGGTTTTTCTTTATGACTGTATATTTGAGTTATGCTTTAAGTCACAAGAAAATATTAAAGATGGCGTGTGTGTGTATGTGACAAGGTGTGATTAGGTGTGTGTGTGGTGGGGTGGGGTTAAAGACTCCCTCCTCTGGCCTATGCCAGCGCCCATAGTCTTTGTGGTCTAATATTTGATATGTTGTTTTGTTTGTCTCTATTTTCAGACTCTGTGAAAGACAAACTGTTGACGGCCCACCGAGGTAAAGTCTTCTTCCGTCTCGTCTCGCTGGCCTCTCTGTGTAACAACCTGGAGGTGCAGTACAACAGTGCAGGCATCATCGGACAACTCGCTCTCAAAGGTAGGTCTCGTCTCGCTGGCCTCTCTGTGTAACAACCTGGAGGTGCAGTACAACAGTGCAGGCATCATAGGACAACTCGCTCTCAAAGGTAGGTCTCGTCTCGCTGGCCTCTCTGTGTAACAACCTGGAGGTGCAGTACAACAGTGCAGGCATCATGGGACAGCTCGCTCTCAAAGGTAGGTCTCATCTCGCTGGCCTCTCTGTGTAACAACCTGGAGGTGCAGTACAACAGTGCAGGCATCATGGGACAGCTCGCTCTCAAAGGTAGGTCTCATCTCGCTGGCCTCTCTGTGTAACAACCTGGAGGTGCAGTACAACAGTGCAGGCATCATGGGACAGCTCGCTCTCAAAGGTAGGTCTCATCTCGCTGGCCTCTCTGTGTAACAACCTGGAGGTGCAGTACAACAGTGCAGGCATCATGGGACAGCTCGCTCTCAAAGGTAGGTCTCGTCTCGCTGGCCTCTCTGTGTAACAACCTGGAGGTGCAGTACAACAGTGCAGGCATCATGGGACAACTCGCTCTCAAAGGTAGGTCTCGTCTCGCTGGCCTCTCTGTGTAACAACCTGGAGGTGCAGTACAACAGTGCAGGCATCATGGGACAACTCGCTCTCAAAGGTAGGTCTCATCTCGCTGGCCTCTCTGTGTAACAACCTGGAGGTGCAGTACAACAGTGCAGGCATCATGGGACAGCTCGCTCTCAAAGGTAGGTCTCGTCTCGCTGGCCTCTCTGTGTAACAACCTGGAGGTGCAGTACAACAGTGCAGGCATCATGGGACAACTCGCTCTCAAAGGTAGGTCTCGTCTCGCTGGCCTCTCTGTGTAACAACCTGGAGGTGCAGTACAACAGTGCAGGCATCATGGGACAGCTCGCTCTCAAAGGTAGGTCTCGTCTCGCTGGCCTCTCTGTGTAACAACCTGGAGGTGCAGTACAACAGTGCAGGCATCATGGGACAGCTCGCTCTCAAAGGTAGGTCTCGTCTCGCTGGCCTCTCTGTGTAACAACCTGGAGGTGCAGTACAACAGTGCAGGCATCATGGGACAACTCGCTCTCAAAGGTAGGTCTCATCTCGCTGGCCTCTCTGTGTAACAACCTGGAGGTGCAGTACAACAGTGCAGGCATCATGGGACAACTCGCTCTCAAAGGTAGGTCTCGTCTCGCTGGCCTCTCTGTGTAACAACCTGGAGGTGCAGTACAACAGTGCAGGCATCATGGGACAACTCGCTCTCAAAGGTAGGTCTCGTCTCGCTGGCCTCTCTGTGTAACAACCTGGAGGTGCAGTACAACAGTGCAGGCATCATGGGACAGCTCGCTCTCAAAGGTAGGTCTCGTCTCGCTGGCCTCTCTGTGTAACAACCTGGAGGTGCAGTACAACAGTGCAGGCATCATGGGACAGCTCGCTCTCAAAGGTAGGTCTCATCTCGCTGGCCTCTCTGTGTAACAACCTGGAGGTGCAGTACAACAGTGCAGGCATCATGGGACAGCTCGCTCTCAAAGGTAGGTCTCGTCTCGCTGGCCTCTCTGTGTAACAACCTGGAGGTGCAGTACAACAGTGCAGGCATCATGGGACAGCTCGCTCTCAAAGGTAGGTCTCGTCTCGCTGGCCTCTCTGTGTAACAACCTGGAGGTGCAGTACAACAGTGCAGGCATCATGGGACAGCTCGCTCTCAAAGGTAGGTCTCGTCTCGCTGGCCTCTCTGTGTAACAACCTGGAGGTGCAGTACAACAGTGCAGGCATCATGGGACAGCTCGCTCTCAAAGGTAGGTCTCGTCTCGCTGGCCTCTCTGTGTAACAACCTGGAGGTGCAGTACAACAGTGCAGGCATCATGGGACAGCTCGCTCTCAAAGGTAGGTCTCGTCTCGCTGGCCTCTCTGTGTAACAACCTGGAGGTGCAGTACAACAGTGCAGGCATCATGGGACAGCTCGCTCTCAAAGGTAGGTCTCGTCTCGCTGGCCTCTCTGTGTAACAACCTGGAGGTGCAGTACAACAGTGCAGGCATCATGGGACAGCTCGCTCTCAAAGGTAGGTCTCGTCTCGCTGGCCTCTCTGTGTAACAACCTGGAGGTGCAGTACAACAGTGCAGGCATCATGGGACAGCTCGCTCTCAAAGGTAGGTCTCGTCTCGCTGGCCTCTCTGTGTAACAACCTGGAGGTGCAGTACAACAGTGCAGGCATCATGGGACAGCTCGCTCTCAAACATAGTTCCCTGTTAATTTAAATGAGAGAATGGCTGGGCCATAAGAAAATGGCTGGGCCATAGAGAATGGATGGTCCGTAGCAAATGGATGGGCTATAGATAATAGATGTGTTATAAAGAATGGATGAGCCATACAGAATGGATGGGCTATAGAGAATGGATTGATTATAGAGAATGGATGGGCTATAGATAATGGATGGATTATAGAGAATATATATGTTATAGAGAATGGATGAGCCATAGAGAATGGATGGGTTATAGAGAATGGATGAGCCATAGAGAATGGATGGGCTATAGAGAATGGATGAGCCATAGAGAATGGATGGGCTATAGAGAATGGATGGATTATAGAGAATGGATGGGCTATAGAGAATGGATGGATTATAGAGAATAGATGTGTTGTAGAGAATGGATGATCCATAGAGAATGAATGGGCTATAGAGAATGGATGGATTATAGAGAATGGATGAGCCATAGAGAATGGATGGGCTATAGAGAATGGCTGGATTATAGAGAATAGATGTGTTATAGAGAATGGATGAGCCATAGAGAATGGATGGGCTATAGAGGATGGATGGATTATAGAGAATGGATGGGTTATAGAGAATGGATGGATTATAGAGAATAGATGTGTTATAGAGAATGGATGAGCCATAGAGAATGGATGGGCTATAGAAAATGGATGGGTTATAGAGGATGGATTGGTTATAGAGAATGGATGAGCCATAGAGAATGGATGGGCTATAGAGAATAGATGTGTTATAGAGAATGGATGGATTATAGAGAATGGATGGGCTATAGAGAATGGATGGATTATAGAGTGGATGGGCTATATAGAATAGATGGGCTATAGAGAAAGGATGGGCCATAGAGAATGGATGAGCCATAGAGAATGGATGGGCTATAGAGTGGATGGATTATAGAGAATGGATGGGTTATAGTGAATGAATGGGCTATAGAGAATACATGAGCCATAGAGAATAGATGGGCTATAGGCTTACAGGCTCCAGGGAGCGCAGGCATTATCGGGCAGCTCGCTCTCAAAGGTAGGTCATGGTTCTCTGGTACTTTGAATAAGAGAATCGCTGGCTATAGGCTTATGGGCTCCTAGTTTTGTGGTGGTGGTGGTGGGGGTGGGTGGGGGTAAGGAGCACAGACATAATTGGACAGCTTGCTCTCAAAGGTAGGCCGGTTCGGTCATGTTTTTTTGTTACTTTAAATGTGATAATGGATGGGCCATAAGCTTACGGGCTCCCATTTTTTTATGTTGGGGACAGGAGAGAGGTATTGTTGGACAGCTGGCTCTCAAAGGCTGGTCTGTCATTGTTCTCTGTTACTTTAAAGGGGTGAGATGTAGCCCAGTGGTAAAGCATTCGCTTGATGTGTGGTCGGTCTGGGATTGATCCTCATCGGTGAGCCCATTGGGCTATTTCTCACTCCAGCCAGTGCACCATGACTGGTATATCAAAGACCGTGATATGTGTTATCCTGTCTGTGGGATGGTGCATATAAAAGATCCCTTGCTGCTAATCAAAAAGAGTAGCCCATGAAGTGGCGACAGCGGGTTTCCTCTCTCACTATCTGTGTGGTCCTTAACCATATGTCTAACGCCATATAACCATAAATAAAATGTGTTGAGTGCATCGTTAAATAAAACATTTCCTTCCTTCCTTCCTGTTACTTTAAACGAGAGAATCACTGGACTCTCATTTTTGTGATGGTGGTGGGGGTGGAGGGAGGCATCATTGGTCAACTGGCTCTCAAAGGTCTCTTATGATTCTCTGTTACTCTAAATGAGAAAATTGCTGGCTATAGGCTTACAGGCTTCCAATTTTGTGGTGGGGGGGGGGGGGGGAGTGCGGGCATCATCAGACAGTTGGCTCTCAAAGGTGGGTCTGACATGGTTCTCTGTTACTCTAAATGAGCGAATGGCCATGTCATAGGTGTATGGGCTCCCATTTCTTTGGTGTGGGGGGGGGGAGTGCAAGCATCATTGGACAGCTTGCTCTCAAAGGTCGGTCAAATATAATTCTCTTTTACTTTAAATGAAAGAATGGCTGGGCTATAGGCTTATAGGCTGGGGGGGGGGGAGGGAGGCTGGGTTTTTTTGCCCGAATTAAAGACAAAATTGCCAGAATCTCTCAATACTTATTGCCCAGATGAAGAAGATTTACTGCAGTACTGGGATGGGTGAGGGCGGTGGCAGTCAGTCTACCCCCTGACCACTCATCTTGTACATGTATGCTGGGCAGGTATGGAATGAGTGGGGTCGAGGGTTCTTCCCCACTCTACTAGAGACTATGCTGCTCCACCCCCTTGAGTTTGGGTCTCCCCACTTCAGATTTCCTGCTTAAGGACCTGGTGTACATTTCACAATACATCGTAAGTTTATGTCTGCAACTAGCAGTTATACCGGTCATATCTTTACATGTGTTTGGCATCTACTTCATGAAGAAAATTACATCACTGAAGAAAATGGTGCATTTTAAGGACAAAAGAAAATGAAATATGTGTACTTCAAACGATATTTCTTGTACTGTTAGTGATAATAAAAACTGTGGTTTAGTCGTAGATTTACGTTTGAGTGCAAAACTAGGCTTACGATGTTTTGTGAAATTGGGCCCTGGTTTACTTATTTGTTGAACTATAATAGTAATAAAAACTGTGGTTTAGTCGTAGATTTACGTTTACGTGCAAAACTAGGCTTACGATGTTTTGTGAAATTGGGCCCTGGTTTACTTATTTGTTGAACTATAATAGTAATAAAAACTGTGGTTTAGTCGTAGATTTACGTTTACGTGCAAAACTAGACTTAAAATGTTTTGTGAAATTGGGCCCTGCCCTGCCTGTCTACAATAAAAAAAAATTCCACTTATTTTAAAATGTATTCACTACTAATCAGGTCAGGTCAGGTCAGGTCATAGGGTTTAATGTGCACATTCAGAGCAAGCTGTCATGGGCGCAGGGGTCAGCTTATGCTGGCACGTGCACGAGAGCACCAGCAGCCCGTTCCGGGTCGGTAGTGGGTGGGGGGCATTTGTGATGCTGTTGAATTTGGAATATCCAGCAGGACATGTCTTGCTTCAGCAGTACTCTCAGATTGCTTGTTATCTCTGTGTTTCAGGAATCCCAGACCATTTGCAGGAACCGAATCGTCTGGGCATCGTGCTGTATATCGACAAGTTCCTCAAGTCGAAGAACCCAAACTTCATCCACATCGCTCTGTGGACACTGATACATCTCCTGAAAGGTTCGATAATCTCATTTAAAAAATCATTAAAGGAGCATTCTGTCCATATTTCACTATTCTTAAAGGAGCATTCTCTGTTGCAAGTCTTACTTGTATTTGTGACAAAATAACTAGTTATTCATCTACTTCATCCACATCACTCTATGGACTCTCCTACATCTCCTGAAAGGTGCGGAAATATCAATTACAAAATCATTAAAGAAGCATTCTCTGTCGCAAGTGTCATATTTCACCATTCTTACTTATATTTGTGATAAAATAACTAGTTATTGATCTATTTCATCCACATAGCACTGTGGACACTCATACATCGCCTGAAAGGTTCGATAATCTCAAATATAAAATCATTAAAGGAGCATTCTCAAAGTCACAAATGTCATATGTTACTATTTTTATGTCCGTCATTCTGTCTGTCTGTCCATATGTCTGTCCATCCGTCCATCAGTCTGTCCCACATATGTTTTCCGGATGTTTTTTGCAGAAGGCTTTGAGATATTGAGCTGAAATTTTGTTGTACTGTTATTGTTACAGATCAAGTTTGATTTTCATGGCGATTTACCCATTTTTCACTGAGTTATGACCCTTGAACTTAGGAGATATGAAAATGTGTTTTCCGGACTTTTTTCCCCAGAATGCCTTGAGATATTAACCAGAAATTTTGTGTATAGCTTTATCATTTACTGGTACAGATCAAGTTTGACTTTCATGGCGATTTACCCATTTTTGATGGAGTTATGGCCCTTGAACTTAGGCCATATGAAAAAAACAATTTCTGGACTTTTTGTTTTGCATTAAAAATATTACAGTAAAATTGCATGCACTGTTACTGATCAAGTTTATTGGTGATTTACCCACTTTCACAGATGTTTGGCCCTTGAATTTAGGAGATACGAAAACAATTTGGTCAGGACGTGTATTGCTTTAGCAGTACTCTCAGAATGCTTGTTTGTTTTTTTAGGATAAAATAACTAGAAATTAGTCTATTCACATATAATCCGTACATAATTATTTCAAGAATATCAGACTTGTAATTTGTTGCCACTTAGTGTTGAGTCAACTTAGAGCCTATGGCCGACTTTCCATTAACACGATTGCATGCACGATTTATTGTGAGCATTTCTGCACATGGAAATGTGCTTATCCATATCTGTGTTTTAGCAAGCGGATTACTATATAAAAATTGATGTCGTCGAAATGTAGTTCTATAGTATCTATACCGAAAGTGAATACTTTGAGTTATGACGTCATGGCACTGAAAAACTTGCGCATGGAAAAATTTCTCATGGAGCGACTTTTGTTTCCAGCATACTGAATGTCCATGTGTAAAATTGCGTACATTGAAAAGGTACTGTTTAAATGTGCTGGAACAATGAACTCACATGCCTGGGCTGGCTCTGGCATTCATCAAATTTGCCTGTCATAAATTTTGAACACAACTGGCAAATTTTATTTTAATTTTGCGAAATAATTTCATGTAATGATTGATATTTTGTGGAAAATAATATTGGATTTCTGCCATTTTTGGAGTTTTAATAGATAATTTGGCGAAGTTTTCTACACACCCAGAGATAGCCCTGCATGCGGAAATGTGCATGGGAATCGCATTAACGAAAAACGGGCCTTACAGTATTAGGGTCTCTGTTAAATAGGGGATGAAACATAGCCCAGTGGTAAAGCGCCCGCTTGATGCGCGGTCAGTTTGGGATCAATCCCGTTCAGTGGGCCCATTAGGCTATTTCTTGCTTCAGCCAGTGCACCGTAACTGGTGCATCAAAGGCTGTGGTATGTGCTATCCTATCAAATGGGATGGTGCATATAAAAGATCCCTTGCTGCTAATCAAAAAATAGTAGCCTATGAAGTGGTGACAGTGGGTTTCCTCCCTCAGTATCTGTGTGGTCCTTAACCATATGTAGTGTTTTCCCTAGCTTGTTTTAGCATGGTGCTGCAGCATGCCTTAATAGTCTAGCACCATCTTGCCTTAACCTGTGCCATGCTGCACTGAGATTAAAAAAGCCTTTTCAATAATTAATTATAAAATTGCCTTGATGAAACACTCAAAACATATATTATTAATTAATAAAAATATCTCTGTTATATATTTTGCCATTCATTTATTAAAGCAAGAACATTAATTACATTTATGTTTATTTCAATTGTTTTTTTTGTCTTTAATGCAAAAAAGTGCCCTGGAAATGGTGAAAATGCCCCCAAAGTGTTGTGTCTACCATGCCGTGCCAAATTTCTAGGGAAAACACTAATATGTCCGACGCCATATAACCGTCAATAAAATATGTTGAGTGCATTGTGAAATAAACCAGTTCTTTCTTTCTTTCTTTCTGTGAAATAATTAAAAATATTTTCTTTGCAGAAGAGTTATTCATCACTTCGTTCAAGGAACACCACATCGGCCACATAATAAACCATCTGCTGATGTCAGGACAACCCCCGGCCATCATCGAACTGGCAGAAAACGTACAGAAGATTCTCAAAACGTCAGCCGGCAAAGACTGCGAGGAACTCAGCTCGGGCAAAGACTAGAGGTCAAGGTCAAGGTCACTCTGAAAGCAGGTCAAGGTCACTCTGAAGGCTTTTATTCATTTAAAAAAACTTAACCAATCACAACTGGTTTGGAAACTGAACCTTGTTGTACAAGATGGTCGAAAGATTGGGTTATGTGTAAAACATCGAGACAGAATTACCTTAGCTAGCCGAAGCAGGGAACATTTTAATGTTTTAATTTTTTTTTGATTAGTGACAATGCTAATCGATTTGAAACTTGGGGCCTAATTCACTAAACTCTCGCAACTTTGCGATCTCGCAGTGCCATGCTAAAACACTTACAAAGAGGATGCTTTGTTATCTAGCAGAGCCTAAGAGACCTTTGTGAATTAGGCCCCTGGGTAGCAACCAGTTTTAACATTTTAGAATGGTGTAATAATCTCTAAAGGTTGCAGAGCGAATCGTGATGCGATACCGAATAAAACGTTTGCTGATAAGCAACCACAATCTACACTGGGCCAGAGAACAAACCAAAAATAGTTGCCTGATAAGCAACCACAATCTACACTGGGCCAGAGAACAAACCAAATATAGTTGCCTAAAGCAACAGGCATCAATTCTGATCTGAACACAGAACAACCAGACTGAACAAACGATCCTGCCAAAGTACAGTTAGCTTTACATAGACATTATATAGCACATTCCCAAAGCGATTTCAGTGGTCCATAGCAACCTGTTATATAACATTCCCGAAACAGCTTCACTTGTCCATACTAACCATACTACAGTCAGCTTTACTTAGACATTATATAGAACATTCCCAAAGCGATTTCAGTGGTCCATAGCAACCTGTTATAAAACATTCCCGAAACAGCTTGACTTGTCCATGCTAACCAGTATGTAGAACATTCACAAAACAAATTCAGTTGCCTATAGTAACCAGCATATAGAACATTCCAAAAGCAACTTCATTGGTCCATAGCAACCTGCTATAGAACATTTACAAAACATTTCAGTTGCCCATAGTAACCAGCATATAGAACATTCCCAAAGCAACTTCAGTGGTCCATACCAACCTGTAACAAAACATTTACAAAACAATTTCAGTGGGAGACTGTACCATCAGGATGCGAACCCTGCACCTACCAGCCTTATGTCTCAATCTAATTAAAACTTGCAGAATCCTGCCAGTGATTTAAAAATAATTTGAAAACATTCCGAATTATCATGAGGGTATATGACATGTTTCGTGTGAATTACGAATGCCTTAAAACATGTTTTATTTTATAAAATAAATAATTTGTAATGTAAACCTGAAGACTGATTTCGTTTTTTTTAATTTTATAAATAAATAAATAATTTTTAATGTAAAATTGAAGACTGATAACCCACCCCGTACGTATTGGTATGGTTCTCTGTACTGCGGCCACTAAAATAGACTCGCCTGATATTTTTAGAATTTGTATGCTCCCAAATAACGTTATAAAAGGCGAAGTGTGATTGGTCAATATTTAAATTATTATTTACAGACGAAATGTTAACTGGACATTGGGGACTACGCAGTGTTGTTAGTTTTAAATCACTGGCAGGATTCTGCAAGTAAGGTTTTGATTGGTGGACATGAGCTCCAACTGGCTGTCTTTAGATCCACATGTAATAGTGGAGCTAATTTTAATTAGATTGCTTATGTCTGATCGTTTAACCATGACGACGCCACTGAGGCCAGTAATCAAACAGAAATGAGTTCTTTACAGATCATTTGAACAAGAACAAATTAGATGAACAGAAAACCCCTCAGATTTTAGGAGAGTAAAGAAAAGACGTCTGGACTGTGTAAGCGAAGGAGAAAAAAGGACGCTTCACTGACGTGACCAGAACAGGCAGTAGAGGGTGCGTCTGTGTGGGGGGGGTAATTTTTGGCATGCTTCCATCAGAGAACTGTACAAGCACGCCTGTTGTGGGCACAACATCTGACTTTGCCAGAGGGTTCTGTACATGACAGGTGCAGTAGAGGACTCATTGGACAATTTTTAAGACATCCCATTGACTGTTGGAAAGTTCGGACCAGTCTACTATCATGGGGGGGATGCCATTTGTTATCCGGCCCATATGTTATGGTAACCATTACCTGGGTTACCAGGCACTGTTGTTATTTTGATACCTTGGGTAGTGATGTTTGTCACATACCAGGGCTTCTAGATTATGGTAGCCCCACTCCCTTGGGTAGTAATATTTAGTGTTGGGCTAGTAAATAACTACTATTGCCATGCCCAACGGCTAGTGAAAAAAAAGTCCAATGCTGCGGTTAAGTCTATTTTGTAAATATGATTCATTATTATATGAATTATCCTGTCCCAACCCAAACTCCCCAATGTTAGTGTTTTTAAGCTCTATCTCCCTTTTTAGGTGATATATCCGATTAATACTATTAAGTAGTAAAATTATATTAACTTAAAAGTAAAGTAGGGCTAGTGAATTTTTAACTGTGGCTAGTACATTTTTTAAATCACTGATCCTATGGCTAGTGGATTTTATTAAAAAATTGTAAAAGTCCAGGCCTGGTGTTTATAAAACTTTTAGAGTCTGGAGTCGAGACTCTAATAGAGACTGAGACAGTGTTGTCATGACAACGCCATACAAATTGTATGCGTGTGACGTCATTAACGATTAAGTCTGGACTCTAAAAGTTTTATAAGCACGGGCTCAGATCATACTGTCACATGGTATGTAATTGTGTCATATAGAATGTGGTATGGGTTGTGTTGACTTTTAAATTAAAATGCATAGTTTCTTGCCAGTTTCAAGTAGTGTCCACCACACAAATGACTCTATATTCATTCGGAAGATGCATTAAACAATAGTCATTCATTTGTAAATATTTCACTGTTGTCATTGGTGGTGTGAAGGGTAACTTTTTTGTATGTTTTTATATGATTTATTTTATGAAAATAACTGCCAAAATTGATGTTTACCAATTTGTGTTATTGTCAAAAGGTTAAATGATTGTGAATTTGTATACATGTACGGTATGTTCTGTTATTTTTTTTCAGTTTTTTTTATTAAATTATTCTTTTTAATCTATGTGTTTATTATTATTTTATTCTGATTTAAAAAAAACATTTTTTATTTTATTTAAGTAATTTAAAAAAAAAAGGTGTATTTTTTTCATAATGTTTTATTTTATTTTATTTCTTTATTTTATTCATACATTATCTTGACCTTTCACTGATCTGTGGCTTTTCTCCACTGACTCTTCTTATCGTGTGGTCTGGAGTGGATGCCCTTGGCTTATTGGAATATTTAAAACCATTTCATTGGTTGTTCTGAAGTTAGGACCAGTCATTGTAGAAGTGATGGGGTAGCATGATAGTAAACTGCTCGCCTGTCTAGGATCGATCCCCATTGGTGGGCACATTGGGCTATTTCTTGTTCCACTCACACCATGACTAGTATATCAAATGCTGTGGTATGTGCTGTCCTGTCTGTGGGATGATGCATATAAAAGATCCCTCACTACTATAGGAAAAATGTAGCCGGTTTCGTCTATAAAACTGTCAATTACCAAATGTCTGACATCCAATAGCTGATGATTAATTAATCAGTGTGCTCTAGTGGTGTCATTAAACAAAAAACTTTTAACTTTTTCCTCTCTAAAGACTATATGTCAAAATTACCAAATGTTTGACATCCAATAACTGAAGATGAATTAATCAAATGTGCTCTAGTGGTGTCGTTAAACAACTTTTAACTTGTTCCTCTGTAAGGCTACATACATGTCAAAATTACCAAATGTTTGACATCCAATAGCTGATGATTAATTAATCAATGTGCTCTAGTGGTGTCGTTAAACAAAACAACCTTTAACTTTAACTGACCCCTTGCTGCTTGGAAAGAGTAGACTATGTGGCGGCAGCAGGTTTTCTCTAAAGAAATATGTCAGAATTACCATATGTTTCACGTCCAATAGCCGATGATAAGATAAAAATCAATGTGTTCTAGAGGCATTGTTAAATAAAACAATCTTTACTTTCTCAATCTCATTAAAATTAGCTCTACTGGTATACCAGTAGATCTAACAGCATTGCATGGACTCCCATGTCCACGTGACATTTTATCTATAAATAACAATTTAAATATCGACCAATTACACTTAGCCTTTTATAGTGTTATTCGGGAGCATACAAATTCTAAAAATATTGGGCGAGATTATATATGCAATAGGCGAACTTGTTGGTCTATTTCAACATTGAAAAAAACAGGGGGGAAAGTGCAGTAATAAACTCTGGATTGTATACTAGTATAAACAGATTTTATGGCTATACCATCATGTTTTTTTTTCATCTTGAAACAAATTTTATATAAAATTTTATATTGAAATTAATTTCCGGCATACTTCGTAATTCACCCGAATCATTTCGGGTGAATTACATAATCCCGAATGTTTTCAAATTCTTTTCAGATCACTGGAATGATTTTGCAAGTAAGGCTTTGATTGGTCGAATAAAAGGTCAACTGGACATGAGCTCCAACGGGTTGCTGTTAGATCCACATGTAATAGTGGAGCTAATTTTAATTAGATTGTTACTTTCTGTAAAAGGTTGGAAATGCCATAGGTCAGAGGTCAGGTCAAGTATTTATAAAAAGAGAAAATAAGTTTTTTTTCATTACTTTTTTTTTTTAAATTTATACTGTATGGAGTCATGTATGTATAACCTTTTACATGTAACAATAAAGGTATTAATGATGTTATTTGTTGTTGCAATGTCTAATGGCAATTTTAAAAATGTTTGAGTGTTTTCTGTATCTTCCTGAACAGTCTAGCACCATCTTGCCACAATCAGCGCCATGCTGCCCAGAGATTAAGCAAGCCTTTTTTAATAATTAATTCTAAAACACTGGCGGAGCGGGGATGGGGTGGGGTGAGGGGGAAGAAAGTGTTGCATGTGCCCCCCCCCCCCCCCCCCCCCCCCTTTTCAACTTCCAATGCCTGTGTAAAATTGCCTTTATAAAACACTCGCAGTACTAACCCTAGGTGGCTATTTTTGATCGCCAAAAATTTGCCAATCTTCAATTTCTTTCGCCAATCTAAATATGTATTCGCCAATTACATTTATATTATTGTATATATACTCTTCAAAAAAAGAAACGCAAAAGGGTACAAATGGGTTATAACTCCGATTTTATGTTTCCTACCGGTTCATGCTTTGTGAATATAAGGTCATTGCATGTCCCAAACACATTCCCACGGTTACATTCGATAAAAAATGTGAATATTCGCAAAAACGCAGCCACGTGCAAACCATGTCACCACTGCACGTGCATTGTCTGCACGTGCAACATGAACACCGACAGTATAAAAGTGCAGGGTGTTCGCTTGCCTGGCCTCTGTATCTGGCCGACAGTTGACAATCCAGGACATGCCACGTCTCAGTGAACCGCAGAGAAACAATGCCATCGGCCGACTAGACGCAGGCGAATCCAGAACGGCCGTTGCCAGGGCATTCCATGTGTCCGCAAGCACCATCTCCAGACTGTGGGACCGTTACCAGCAACATGGATCAACACGTGACCTCCCTAGATCCGGTCGACCACGGGTCACTACCCCCGGGCAGGACCGCTACATCCGGGTACGCCACCTTCGGGAACGATTGACTACTGCCACCTCCACAGCCGCAGCAATACCAGGTTTGCGCAGGATATCCGACCAGACCGTACGGAATCGCCTACGTGAGGTAGGAATTCGTGCCAGACGTCCAGTTCGAGGTGTCATCTTAACACCACAACACCGTCGACTCCGACTGCAGTGGTGCCAGATTCATCGACAATGGCCTCAACTGCGATGGAGACAGGTGTGGTTCAGTGACGAGTCCCGATTTCTGCTCCGACGTCATGATGGAAGATGTCGCGTGTATAGGCGTCGTGGTGAACGTTATGCGGCAAACTGCGTGCAGGAAGTGGACAGATTCGGCGGGGTAGTGTCATGGTGTGGGCAGCCATCTCACACACTGGCAGAACTGACCTGGTCCACGTGCAAGGCAACCTGAATGCACAGGGCTACATTGACCAGATCCTCCGGCCACACATCGTTCCAGTTATGGCCAACGCCAACGCAGTGTTCCAACATGACAACGCCAGGCCTCACACAGCACGTCTCACAACGGCTTTCCTACAGAACAACAACATTAATGTCCTTCCTTGGCCATCGATATCACCGGATTTGAACCCAATTGAGCATCTATGGGACGAGTTGGACCGACGCCTCCGACAGCGACAACCACAGCCCCAGACCCTGCCCGAGCTGGCAGCAGCCTTGCAGGCCGAGTGGGCCACCATCCCCCGGGACGTCATCCGTACTCTGGTTGCTTCAATGGGCAGGCGGTGCCAGGCAGTTGTCAACACACGCGGAGGCCACACCCGGTATTGACTCCAGATGACCTTGACCTTGGTGGTGTGTCCTATCACTTACTCACAATGGACTAGAGTGAATTGTGAACAATCCTCCAACATTTGGTAATTATCGGACTCGCCATTCAATAATTAAATCAATTCTCCAAATGTTACGACAATGTGGTTTTACGTTTCTTCTTTTGAAGAGTATATATAATAGAAAAATCTTTTTTTTTTTTTAGAAACAAAATGACCAGACAAGCTGTTTTATTTCATGAAACAAAAATTTATATATATACTCTTCAAAAGAAGAAACGCAAAACCACATTGTAGTAACATTTGGAGAATTGATTTAATTATTGAATGGTGAGTCCGATAATTACCAAATGTTGCAGGATTGTTCACAATTCACTCTAGTCCATTGTGAGTAAGTGATAGGACACACCACCAATGTCAAGGTCATCTGGAGTCAATACCGGGTGTGGCCTCCGCGTGTGTTGACAACTGCCTGGCACCGCCTGCCCATTGAAGCAACCAGAGTACGGATGACGTCCCGGGGGATGGTGGCCCATGAAACAAAAATTTATATATATACTCTTCAAAAGAAGAAACGCAAAACCACATTGTAGTAACATTTGGAGAATTGATTTAATTATTGAATGGCGAGTCCGATAATTACCAAATGTTGCAGGATTGTTCACAATTCACTCTAGTCCATTGTGAGTAAGTGATAGGACACACCACCAATGTCAAGGTCATCTGGAGTCAATACCGGGTGTGGCCTCCGCGTGTGTTGACAACTGCCTGGCACCGCCTGCCCATTGAAGCAACCAGAGTACGGATGACGTCCCGGGGGATGGTGGCCCACTCGGCCTGCAAGGCTGCTGCCAGCTCGGGCAGGGTCTGGGGCTGTGGTTGTCGCTGTCGGAGGCGTCGGTCCAACTCGTCCCATAGATGCTCAATTGGGTTCAAATCCGGTGATATCGATGGCCAAGGAAGGACATTAATGTTGTTGTTCTGTAGGAAAGCCGTTGTGAGACGTGCTGTGTGAGGCCTGGCGTTGTCATGTTGGAACACTGCGTTGGCGTTGGCCATAACTGGAACGATGTGTGGCCGGAGGATCTGGTCAATGTAGCCCTGTGCATTCAGGTTGCCCTGCACGTGGACCAGGTCAGTTCTGCCAGTGTGTGAGATGGCTGCCCACACCATGACACTACCCCCGCCGAATCTGTCCACTTCCTGCACGCAGTTTGCCGCATAACGTTCACCACGACGCCTATACACGCGACATCTTCCATCATGACGTCGGAGCAGAAATCGGGACTCGTCACTGAACCACACCTGTCTCCATCGCAGTTGAGGCCATTGTCGATGAATCTGGCACCATTGCAGTCGGAGTCGACGGTGTTGTGGTGTTAAGATGACACCTCGAACTGGACGTCTGGCACGAATTCCTACCTCACGTAGGCGGTTCCGTACGGTCTGGTCGGATATCCTGCGCAAACCTGGTATTGCTGCGGCTGTGGAGGTGGCAGTAGTCAATCGTTCCCGAAGGTGGCGTACCCGGATGTAGCGGTCCTGCCCGGGGGTAGTGACCCGTGGTCGACCGGATCTAGGGAGGTCACGTGTTGATCCATGTTGCTGGTAACGGTCCCACAGTCTGGAGATGGTGCTTGGGGACACATGGAATGCCCTGGCAACGGCCGTTCTGGATTCGCCTGCGTCTAGTCGGCCGATGGCATTGTTTCTCTGCGGTTCACTGAGACGTGGCATGTCCTGGATTGTCAACTGTCGGCCAGATACAGAGGCCAGGCAAGCGAACACCCTGCTCTTTTATACTGTTGGTGTTCATGTTGCACGTGCAGACAACGCACGTGCAGTGGTAACATGGTTTGCACGTGGCTGCGTTTTTGCGAATATTCACATTTTGGAACTTTATTGTACAGTAGCTGCGTTTTATCGAATGTAACCGTGGGAATGTGTTTGGGACATGCAATGACCGTATATTCACAAAGCATGAACCGGTAGGAAACATAAAATCGGAGTTATAACCCATTTGTACCCTTTTGCGTTTCTTTTTTTGAAGAGTATATATATATATATATTTTTTATTTTTCTTTTAAAGTGCGTAACTCTTGATCATACCCTACCCCATGACCTCGTTTTGTAACTACCCTCCAAACTTACCTGTATGATTTATTACTCAGTTTACTGAATACTGTTCATAATTGTTTTGGTGTCCAATTGAAGAGTATTGCCAGTCACCCAAAATAAAGACAAAGGAAACGTCTTTATATGTTATTGCTATCAAAACACTGGCTCGCGACTCTTTCAGAAGTGGTGCACCGACCAGTGATCCATAACTGGTTCAACAAAGGCCATGGTTTGTGCTATCCTGCCTGTGGGAAGCGCAAATAAAAGATCCCTTGCTGCCAATCGGAATAGTAGCCCATGTAATGGCGACAGCGGGTTTCCTCTCAAAATCTGTGTGGTCCTTAACCATATGTCTGACGCCATATAACCGTAAATAAAATATGTTGAGTGCGTCGTTAAATAAAACATTTCTTTCTTTCTTTCTTTCACAAGTGGGAAAAATGCTCATTCAGTTTCACGCCGGTTTTGAGAGACTTGTATTTCTGTGCAAGGGGCGGAGGGATGTATCATGTTGGCGTTTATATTATATCAGTAGATATAGCAGATATGAATTATAATTTCGCCATTTAATATGTTTGAAATATAATCTGTAAACGTAGAAAGGTTAAACTAATAATGATTGCGTATAAGTGAGAAACAATGTCTTCCTCACCAACGTACCCACTTCGTGAAAATGAACTCAACCACGTGACCTAGATTTACAACGTAACCGGCATGACAAAACACGACTAATAAAATTTTAAACTTGTTGTCGCTAGTAATCAAACTTAGTATCAACAATGCAACATGACTTAAAGAGTATTTAATTTTATTTAATCGCGTTTTCTAACTTTAAAACAAGCAGCTGGCAGTACACTACTAAATAGTAGATTGGCTGACATGCAAATAGCGCTTATTTATTTATTTTTTTGATTCCTACTCGAGGTCTCTCTCTCTCTCTCTCTCTCCCCCCCCCCCCCCCCCCCCCCTCCACCCCCCTCCACCCCCCCCTCCGGGGGGACGAGCTTGGCCGCTTGGTCAAGTATCGTGTTGAAAACAATGGGAGCACGGCTATTGTCACCTTGTATTATGGTGACAATAAACAGAAGAGATCGGGGAAGTAGGAAGAGACGTCGTCCCACGGCAGCTCAGGGGTGACCAAACCGGGCGGCTCAACCGCCAGGGGCGGTCCCTCCTGCTTCACAGAAGAAGACGAGACCGGCAGGGGCGGTTCAGGGGGAGCCAAAACCGGCAGCTGAACTGCCAGCGGCGGTCCCTTCTGCGTCGCCGCCCCTCCCACCCCCCGCCCCCCACTACTCGGAAGCAGCAGACGCCAGGAGCGGCAAACGGGGAGCCAAAGCTGTCGGCTAAACCACGAGTTGTTGCGACAGCGGTTGCAGAGCGTGAAGCCAAGAAGAGGAAGGTGTCGGTCCAGGACTTGTCCAACACACAGCCCACGACTTGGCAGATCGCACGCAACAAGCTTCCTGGACGGTAGACTGTGTGAAGAGGGAGTTCACTGCAACCTCTCAGCTGCCAGGCCCCTTCGTCACCAAGAGCTGGAGACCAACACCAACTGGTCAAGGGCGGTACCAGTCCCAGTACGTCGAGGGAAGTCGTACCTACTACCTGACGTCGGAGCGGAACGGGATGTACCGGCAAGGCTTACTGAAATCAGACATGGATAATCCAATCGTCCATCGGATTATCAAGCTGATACATCCGGAAGACTACCCAGCAATACTTCGGGAGAGTGCTACATCGACCTGCCTGACTTCTTCCCGAAGTTCCGAGCCCATCATCCCATCAACTCGCCATGAGTTCCGCTGCGCACCCTCTCCTAGGACATGTACTTTCTTTTTTAGGGCTTAGTTGGACTTTAAAAACTTTTTTTTATTATTTTTTTTATTTTTTGTAAACAGTCCGACGTAGTTTATCTTGGCAGCCCGTCTAAATTGCTCAAATCACCTTAAAACCTTTTCGGTCGAGCACTCTAATTTTATTGTTTGGATTTAAATTTTTGTAGCACATTTTGGTCTTCGGTCTTTGACCTAACTACCACCTCAAATTTACCCTACCCCCCTGGCCCGGACCATATATATCAGACTTTAAACTTTTAGACCTTCATTCAAAATTTTATGTCGAAATTACTTCTTTTTAAAAAAATTTTTATTAAATAGTCCGATCCTCTCTTCTTTCTCTTATTTATTTTTGGACTATCCTTCTAAAATGCTCCAAATTATATAAATATTCGGCCGAGCAGTCAATTCAATTATTTTTGGCTTGTAACTTTTTTCTTTCTAATTTTAATCCTACTAATTTCTTTTACTAATTGCTATTTTCCAAATTCTGTCCATTTTTAACCCCACCTCCTCCCAAATCAGGCGTGTTATTTATCTATCTAATTTCTTTTTGACCGCCTGATCTAATCTAGCGACCAAATGTAATGAGTAGAATTATATTAATTAGAGATGCGCATACAATTTTTAAGGCCCACTATTTAATTTTTGGATGTAAATTTCAAAATTATCCCCTTAATTTTTTTCTGTCCCGGAGCAAGTCACTGGCTATCCAGAGACAGGCCCCGGAACGGACATGCTCGAAACTCTAGTGGTATATGAGCATGTTAAAATTATTCGCACTCGCACTCGCGCAAATTTTTCGCCAAACCGAAAATTCTTTCACAAGTTTTTTTTTTCTCGCAATTGGCGAACGACAGCGCGAACCCCGAGTCTCAGAAAATGTATTAAGGGGCATTCCTGAGTTTGCTGCATTGTAATATGCTTCCGACTAATAAAATATTTCTACGATTAAACTTAAATATTAAATATATTTTCTTGTTTAGAATATCAGTGTCTGTATATTCAATGTGTTTCTGGTCATCTTAATATTTGTAAGAAGCCCAAACTGGATTTTGTCCTCTGTTTTTAGTAAATAAAATGAAATTTAACCTAGTACAAATATTAGAACGATCAGAAACACGTTTAATATACAGCCACTGATATTTTATGCACAAAATATATTTGATATGTAATTACAATCATTAAAAAGTATCTGTTAGTTGATAACATCTTAAAAATTGCAGCAAACTCAGGAATGTCTCTTTAAATAATAGTATATGCCTGTTATATATTTTGGCATTCTTTATTAAAGTAAGCACATTAATTAAATTGATTTTTATTTCAATTGATTTTTTGTCTGTAATTAAAAAAAGAAAGACTCCAAATAGCCAAAGATTAATTAATCAATGTACTCTAGTGGTATCAAACAAACTTTAATGACACAAAAATGTGCCTTAAAAATGATGAAAATTAAAAAACGTGTTTACTCTATCATGCCTTGCCAAATGTCTAGGGAAAACTATTGCATAGTTTCTTTCTTGAGTAATATTATTATCATGTATGGTAATCACAGGTAGCAGTATAACAAATAGCATTTTAATAGGTCAAAGTTTGAAATGCACCTAACTTTGAATGTCGCATTAAATAAGACAACTGCTGCCATTGGTCAGATATGTTTCAGAGTGGGATTTAGTTCAGTCGGTTCAGTGATGACTTAAGTTGCTTGTGTCACAGTATCGAACCACCTTGGTATATCCATTCAAATAAATGTTTTTTTTTCTCACTCCAACCAGTGCACCACAATTAGTCAATGGCTGTGGTAGGTAGGTAGGTACGTAACTAGTCATACGTGCCCATATACCGCTAGGGTTTCGAACACGTGGTATATGTTTTCCTATCTGTGCATTTGACATCCAATAGCCGAGGATTAATTAATCAATATGCTCTTGTGGTGTCGTTAAAAAACCCACAACACTTTACTTTTTTTTAAGGATGAGGGGTTGCAGTATTTAGGTTGCATACCACTATTAATAACTTCATACAGTTCAATACAATTGCTTTGTCAGAATGTATTCTCTAAAAAATGCTACAATATTGAGAGGATCGTTAGACCACTAGTTGTAAGGAGTACCTCCCTTGACAAGGCTATTTCTCGTTCCAGCCAGTGCACCACGACTGGTACATCAAAGGCCGTAGTATGTGCTATCCTGTCTATGAGATGGTCCATATAAAAGATCCCTTGCTGCTAATCGAAAATAGTAGCCCATGAAGTGGCGACAGCGGGTTTCCTCTTTCAATATCTGTGTGATACGTAACCATATGTCTGACGCTATATAACTGTAAATAAAATGTGTTGAGTGCATCATTAAATAAAACATTTCTTTTTTTTTTTTCACCCTTGACAACTACCTAATACAAGTATAATATTCAGGGTGTGCACTTTACGGTCGCCCGATCGTCCATGGCGAGTCAAAATTGTGTCGGGCAAGTCAAAACCGTATCACGCCTGGCGACCGAAAATTTCCGCATATTGTATTATGTATCAAACTGCAAATAACTAATGTTTGTAAGAGATCAGAAAGTTATTTTTTATTTATTGTTTTCAACTAATTTCCTATTAGTATCTGCGCAACCAAACCCACATAGGACATAATAGCGATTACTTACCCAGTCTAAAGCCATTCGGAATGCCTCGGACTATTTAATAATATTAAAAAAAGAAAGTAATTTCGACATACACTTTTGAACGAAGTCCGATCTATATGTCTACGTGAGTGGCCTCGTTACGGCCGTTAGGGTGCACAGCTTATAGGGACGAGATGGGTTGAATCCCGTCAAGAAAACCCCTAGATTGACAGTCAATAGACGTTGAAGGTGTAGTGCTTTGCTGAAATACAGATCTTGAGAAGCCGGATCCGTCTGAACGAGAGAGAGAGAATCAGACTAGGGTATAGTCCGGTCGTCATGGATTGGTATAGTGGTGCGGACGGACCCGACTCCGAAGGATACGAGATGGTATCACAATAAAACAAAGTAAAGTCTAGAAAAGAGTAGTAGGGGCCGACCCCGCTTCCTATTTCTTCTTAGAGTGGGGCGTTCAATCTTCCAGTGCTGCTAGGACAGGCTCGGACATGCAGAGACTAAACGCGAACAACCATGGCGTTCTGCAGAATGGCCGTCATACGAGACACGAAAAAAACAAGTCAACATAGTCAGACGGAATCCAAAAGAATCCAACCTGGTGGTGCAGACTGTCGAAACGAGAAGCGTTTCAGCGTTCAATCAGTTCCAGTGGCCACATACATCCCAGTAGAAAACTTCACTTCACTGACGAAGTGAAGGATCCCCAAGTCGAGCCGCGAAAGAACGTGCAGTGTGCACAAGCGAAACAAACACGTCATACCGCGTCGAGCTCCAGACTGGGAATGATTCCGCTACGCTATGTTTCACTGCCCAGATGTCATTTGCCACTGAAACTCATGTTAAATTGCCCAACTTCAAATGAAGATTGCCAATAGAATGGGTTCTCGTTGGCACTAACAACATACACCATTGCGAACATACATTATATAAGCTTTTTTGTGTGCTATATGACCGCATCTGGCTGTAATACCGATCCGAACAGATGGTTCATTAACCGATTCACTCCGGCTGTCTCTTGCTTAGACTTAGACTTATATACGGTTTTAACGTGCTCCTATACCTTTATGGTTTCGAACACGCCTACCCAGAGTCCGGCCTCCGATATGATCGGTGGTCTGACTCGGGGCATGTCTCTTGCGCTATACAGCCATGTCCCAAAAGGTTAATGCACAATATTATAAAATAACATTAGCAAAATACAGCCAGAAGACTTATCATTAAACATACATATTGTTTTAATTCTTCGCCATTTCCTGGAAGTGAATATGTGAACCATAACATGTGTCACAATTAGGAACTATAGTGGATCGTCATCGATCAGCTCTCAACCGGAAGTCAACTGTGTAGTAAGACCGAAGGGTCCACCAGAATAACCTGTGTCCGTGACTTCACAGTTGAATTTACAATATATACATGTGTATCTGTATATGAAGGGTCCACCAGAATAATTTGTGTCCGTGACGTCACAGTTGAATTTACAATATATACATGTGTATATGTATATGAAGGGTCCACCAGAATAACCTGTGTCCGTGACGTCACATTTGAATTTACAATATATGCATGTGTATGTGTATATGAAGAGTCCATCAGAATAACTTATTAGTGATGCCACATTTTTAATAAGGTGATATGTTTGAATTGAACTCTGCAATCGTGGACTATTTATGCCCAAGAAAGCAAGATTTACCAACTAATTCATACAAACAAGTTGAAGTGAACATACATAGAAACACACAAATTCATACAAATAAAACCGAAGCGAAAGCACACACACACACACACACACACACACACACACACACACACACACACACACACACACACAAATCGGGTATCACAGGCTGAAATGTTTTCTGTTTATTTTTCTGCTTAGTCACCTGTATACAAGTATTTAATATTTATACTGGTCACACTTAAAGGACCTGACCTAATGATATAATAATAATAATAATAATAATAATAATAATTAAAAAAGAAAAAAAAAGAAAAGAACAAAAATAGACGTCGTATGTGTCAGTGTTTGCATGTGTATCTGAGTATGTTTGTGTGTCTGTGATAATGCTTTTTATTTCAAATTATAAGTATTTTAACGTACCCTAACAGATAGCTGTATTATATGCTAGTTTATTCGAAACCATTATTGAAAGCCTGCCCTCTGATATTATTTGGTTCGTCTCTGTAGAAACTCAAATATTAATTTCAGTGTTCAAAAATTTCCGTAAATAATTTTGTTTGGGTCTAAAATAGTGCATGCGTTACACGAATGGTATTACAAGGCGTTGTTATGGGTATATTCAATTGAGAACCAGTCTATCATGTAAGTAATTGTGGCGCGCTATTTTGTCGACTCACAAACTACAACTATCATGGGACGACCTGAGCAAAGAGAGCGAAGCAAAAAACGTGCAGCCAAGAGCTGCCAAACGATGGACGCTTTTCTTATGAAAAAGAAAAAAGGTACAATATAGCTGGTCAATAAAATTAATACGTTTACGAAATATCTTGATCAACTACGATCACCCGAAAAATAATAAAATGTCAGTTAAATATGATTATTGACTTTGTTGCGTTCGGCGAACTGCTTTTTATATTGCATGTTGTTTAGAAATGAATTTATTTAACAGCTGACACTGACGAATGAAGATGGAAAATCTTTTTTCTAACTAAACTGATCACTAGACGTTCCAAATATGTTTTTCAACAAAATACTTGAATATAAGCGTGGAATTAAATTTCACGACCGATGATTTCTGCCTTGGACATTCATGATCGGATCAGACACAAAGTATATATTGGCGTATTTGGAAATTATCATAAAATAGTGTACGAGATGTACCCATTATGTAAGCATACGCACATTCCATATATTTACGTTTCTTCTACCCATACACATATGCAATATACTCAATTAAGTACATTATTCATCAATGTTAACGGTTTTACAGTTTTAATGTAGTTGAAGTTTACTGCTGCTCTTGAAGTCTTATAAAACAAAATGTACGCGCTACGACCTCAAAATACCTGAAATAAAATATTAAAAACCCATCACAAATAGCTCCGGAATGCACCTCTGAGCATCTACATTTAAAAGTTTTCCGGGAAAGCATGCCCCCGAACCTCCTTCGGCACCCATGATATAAATTTAGTTCCGCCCAATATCTCAACGCACCGCCCCGCAAATATGGCTGGCTAGAGGCCGGTTTTGTTGAGCAGTGAGGTTGGCACTAAAAAATAGTGACGGGAAATTTCCACGCAGCCATTTCTATACTGCCTAGCCAAGTGGGCATAAGTTCGATCCGTATCCCTCTTTCAATGGTTAAGGTAGTTTCAGGGATAGGGTTAGGGTTAGTCTTTAGAGCCTTTGATATAGAGGGGTAAGTGTAGAACTCTTTCCTTTTTTTTACAGGTACCCCATACATGTTCCAAGTACAAGGCTACTTGACACAGTGGTACTAGATGAAATAAAATTGCATACATTTTTTTGCCCAGATAAAACTTCTTTGGCACAATGGCCTTTGTATAGGAGACAATGGCCATGGAGGAAACAATGGCCTTTGTGTAGGAGACAATGACCTTGGTGCAGGTGTGCGATCATGGTGTATTCAATTCAATGTATTGCATATTACCAAACAAACTGGTGTCAGCAAACAAATAAAAGCAAAGAAACAACAACAATTAATAATAACAATATGTACAGGCCAGGTGTAAGTCTGACGTTGGTTTTGGCTTCATTGTATAACGTCTATTGTGTTGTTGTATTTTTGTATTCACAGTGGACATAGACGTGAATGTTTTTTCACAGTGTTTTATTCTAGACACCCAAAATAATAGCCGTTAAAATATGTCTCGTGGGGAAGGACTGTAGCTGTTTGCTGACTGTTTGGTCTAAAGTGAGGCTTTCATGTCGCCAGACAAAATGCGTGTGTGATGATTTTCATTCATTTGTATTTCTTTAGCACATTGTCGACGTTTTCTTTGTTGTCGTCATTCAGCCATTCATTCATTCGCTTTATAATAGAGGAGTACTTTATCAGACCTCTTCATCAGCCCTCATACAAAGGCATTTTATTACGGCTCTCCGAGTGTTTATGAAACCAGGTGAACTGCAAAAGACATACCGACGCGTGCCCGTCTTAAGTAGCAGAATAAATTTGTTATGGTATGCCCACTGACCGTCAAAGTTTGTTTGTGTTTAGCGACATCACTAGAGGACATTGATTTATGAAACATCGGTTATTGGATGAAAAACATAACTTTGACAGTTTTAGAGAGGAAACCCGCTACATTTTTTCCATAAGTAGCAAGGGATCTTTTATATATACAATCTCATACCCCTTATGGGGCCAGTATTTCATAATTAAATACAAACTTTTTGTGCGTGTGTGCGTGCGTGCGTGAAACACTACAGCCAATTGCTATGAAGAAAGAACGCGTGACTGCAGTGAGGTTGGCACTAAAAAATAGTGACGGGAAATTTCCACGCAGCCATTTCTACACTGCCTAGCCAAGTGGGCATAAGTTCGATCCGTATCCCTCTTTCAATGGTTAAGGTAGTTTCAGGGATAGGGTTAGGGTTAGTCTTTAGAGCCTTTGATATAGAGGGGTAAGTGTCGAACTCTTTCCTATCAACCAAACTATGACCCATAAATATCAGTACTACAACCACTACCTCAAAGTATTAACTGCAGAAAATGGTACCTTTCATGGCTAATTTTCGGTATAACCAGATGTTTTTACAACACTCCTAGTTTCGCACAAAATTGGAGTACTTTTTTTTACAGGTACCCCATACATGTTCCAAGTACAAGGCTACTTGACACAGTGGTACTAGATGAAATAAAATTGCATACATTTTTTTGCCCAGATAAAACTTCTTTGGCACAATGGCCTTTGTATAGGAGACAATGGCCATGGAGGAAACAATGGCCTTTGTGTAGGAGACAATGACCTTGGTGCAGGTGTGCGATCATGGTGTATTCAATTCAATGTATTGCATATTACCAAACAAACTGGTGTCAGCAAACAAATAAAAGCAAAGAAACAACAACAATTAATAATAACAATATGTACAGGCCAGGTGTAAGTCTGACGTTGGTTTTGGCTTCATTGTATAACGTCTATTGTGTTGTTGTATTTTTGTATTCACAGTGGACATAGACGTGAATGTTTTTTCACAGTGTTTTATTCTAGACACCCAAAATAATAGCCGTTAAAATATGTCTCGTGGGGAAGGACTGTAGCTGTTTGCTGACTGTTTGGTCTAAAGTGAGGCTTTCATGTCGCCAGACAAAATGCGTGTGTGATGATTTTCATTCATTTGTATTTCTTTAGCACATTGTCGACGTTTTCTTTGTTGTCGTCATTCAGCCATTCATTCATTCGCTTTATAATAGAGGAGTACTTTATCAGACCTCTTCATCAGCCCTCATACAAAGGCATTTATTACGGCTCTCCGAGTGTTTATGAAACCAGGTGAACTGCAAAAGACATACCGACGCGTGCCCGTCTTAAGTAGCAGAATAAATTTGTTATGGTATGCCCACTGACCGTCAAAGTTTGTTTGTGTTTAGCGACATCACTAGAGGACATTGATTTATGAAACATCGGTTATTGGATGAAAAACATAACTTTGACAGTTTTAGAGAGGAAACCCGCTACATTTTTTCCATAAGTAGCAAGGGATCTTTTATATATACAATCTCATACCCCTTATGGGGCCAGTATTTCATAATTAAATACAAACTTTTTGTGCGTGTGTGCGTGCGTGCGTGAAACACTACAGCCAATTGCTATGAAGAAAGAACGCGTGACTGCAGTGAGGTTGGCACTAAAAAATAGTGACGGGAAATTTCCACGCAGCCATTTCTACACTGCCTAGCCAAGTGGGCATAAGTTCGATCCGTATCCCTCTTTCAATGGTTAAGGTAGTTTCAGGGATAGGGTTAGGGTTAGTCTTTAGAGCCTTTGATATAGAGGGGTAAGTGTCGAACTCTTTCCTATCAACCAAACTATGACCCATAAATATCAGTACTACAACCACTACCTCAAAGTATTAACTGCAGAAAATGGTACCTTTCATGGCTAATTTTCGGTATAACCAGATGTTTTTACAACACTCCTAGTTTCGCACAAAATTGGAGTACTTTTTTTTACAGGTACCCCATACATGTTCCAAGTACAAGGCTACTTGACACAGTGGTACTAGATGAAATAAAATTGCATACATTTTTTTGCCCAGATAAAACTTCTTTTTTTTTTACAACCAATACACTCACATTTATCACCAATCACAGGACTTGTGGTGTTCACTTCTCTAAAAAAAAGTTTGGTGCACCTCGAACTTTGACCCAGCTGGAAGTTATTTGGTTCAGTACTACCTAAAGCTTCATGTTCACAGTGCAGGGGGAGGGGGGGGGGGGGGGGTAATGTCAGTATGTTTGTGAAGGGATGTTCCACAATGAAGATGGAAAGTATAAAGGTATGTAATATAAATTATGATAAGTAATCTGTATTTAGCAACCACAATTATAGGTTTTACATAACTTGAAAGCACCGTAGTAACCAGCAATTTAGATTGATGGGTATGTGGGGTGGGCACCCATTTCCCCCCAGTGTTTTATATGTGCAGGGGGTGGCACT
Source organism: Gigantopelta aegis (assembly GCF_016097555.1). NCBI lineage: Eukaryota > Metazoa > Mollusca > Gastropoda > Neomphalida > Peltospiridae > Gigantopelta > Gigantopelta aegis. The sequence goes on along the minus strand of NC_054705.1, from coordinate 36,926,332 downwards.
GGTGGGGGGATCCGATGGGAGTGGGGGTGAGCAACCAACATTTTAGAAAACAAAGTTATAAAGGCAAACAAATTCCTGATTGGGGATGGAGCATCATTGCCCCACCCCCACCCATCCCCCCACACACACTTGCGGCAAATGATAATCTTCTTAAGATCATTTTTAAGGCCCAAAAGTTGAGTTTCACAGTATCACTGATAATGTTTAAAATTATATATTATAACATTAAATAATTACTCAGTATGTAACAGCAATATCAGTATATTGCATGAATAAAATAAAAAAGCCTGCTGAATGTTGTCAATTGTGATTCAGTTTATTAACATCTTTTTTCAGTTACACGAAGAGAGTGAGGCACACAATACTGCTGTCCTAAAGAAAATGGGAGAAAAAGCTACCCCAGGGACAACATAATAATTATAATTTAATTACAACAATTTGTAATAAAACTAAAACAAGTCCACGATTTCAATCTGTTTAGGCCCTTTCTGTCAGTTTCCTCCGACTCGGTCTTCTAAGCTGTCCACACCATCACCTACCTGTCTCAACTTCCTCCACGGGTGCAGTCTCTGTACGTTTCCCTGCACCCACCTGGCATCCTCGTTCTCTGCCCACGGCAGTAACTAACGACCGCCGGTAGTAGGGATGCATAGTAGGTGGTTACAAGTGCCTCTTAACAATGCCAGAAGTAACTACTGAACACTCCCCGAAGTGGTCAGACTAAGCCCACAGCTAAAAGCTTATGGGGAATGACAGGTGTGTGGCACAGATAGCCACAAGAGACAAGCACATGTCGCGGTTGGAGAGACAAGGACTAGGATGTGGAGGTGGACAGCGAAAGAAGTTGAAAGATAGGAGTATTTGCCAGATCGGGAAGAAATGAGATGGAATTCAAAGGAGAGAAAGGAAAGGGGGCAGTGGGATAAAAAAAAAAAAACCCAACAAAAAACAAACAAACAAACAAACAAACCATGTTCTGTTTCCTTCTTTTGTGTTGTTATTATTGTTTGTATGATATGATAACATGTTTTTAAACTGCAATTTAAGTAAGTTCCTTTCTTAAAGGAATGCTAAAGCAAGGCTTTTGGACTGGTGTGCATATTCAACGATACATAATGCACATTATTCCTTAATATCAACAAGTATAATCGTACAGTTAATTAATAAAACGGTTAAATATGACGGCTATTATATATAACGGGCGGAGCCATTTTGTACCATCCCAGTGAATACGCCCTCTGGCGAGCTGGTGGTTACGTAATACCTAACGTGTCACGTCAGGAATTAGTCTTCGAACTGAAGAAACAAAATATACCTGATTTTTGCGGATGCATCGCAGTGTTCTGTAATAATATCCATCCCAGTAAGCCGACAACAAGTATACATTATTTTTCAATACAAAATAAACCACCATTGTCAAAGTGTTGAAATAACTGTATTATATTTTGTATATAAATTAATCCACGTACTGAAATAATAATAATCGGAGTGTTTTCTTGCTTAATTGATCTCCCCCCCCCCCCGTGGGCTGTACCTGTGGTTCTTGATTGGCAGGTGTATATTTAGACGGTCCCTAGACACTGTGTCTAGACACACTAAAAAGACGTGCCTCTTTTATTAAGATCACAGGGTATTGTGTGATAAGCTCAAATCGTCATGGACTTTACCAGCTTTATTACTGTAACTAATTCTGTAAAATTCTTGATTAAGTAGACTTTCCCATCTAAAATCACAAAACTGACCAATTACGTAGTCCCAAAGAAAAGAAAATTATCACTTAGGTATTGTGAGTGGTCGTTTTTGCTCGAACGTATCCTACCAATAGGCCTAATAATATGCACTTTTTCTTTGGATTTTTTAAAAGAAAAAAATACTATAACTCCTTTTCGTTATATTGATGCAAATTGAAATATATTTAGATAAATAGTTTATTATACTATCAAGTCTTTTATGTTGTTTTACAAGTCAGGTTGATGAAAGCGAAGCGCCTTGTCGTAAATTAGAGAATTTGTTTACACTGTGCATAATAGAGAAGTTGGACCTGAGCTGACGTCACTTCGCCCCCAAGCTATACCACCGGTCGTCACAAAAACGAAACAAAATGGCTGCCCCCAGTTAGCAGGAATAATCACGTTTTTTTTAATTAATTCTAAAATTACGCGTTTTTCATTTGTTAAAGTGTCAGTATGTGTTGGTGGTCCGGGTATGCATCTTTCCAACACATAAGGATTAGTCTATCTTTAACGAAATTCGGTCGCGGGCCATTCAAAAGTCGTACGGGCGAGTCAAGGTGTTGCTGTGAGTGGCCCGATTGGCCAGTCAAAACAAATGCCAAGTGCATACCCTGATGTCTTCAAGTATACTACGACTGGCCTCGGTGGCGTCGTGGTTAAGCCATCGGACATAAGGCAGGCAGGTACTGGGTTCACAACCCGGTACCGGCTCCCACCCAGAGCGAGTTTTAACGACTCAATGGGTAGGTGTAAGACCACTACACCCTCTTCTGTCTCACTAACAACTAACAACTAACCACTAACCTACTGGACAGATAGCTGAGGTGTGTGCCCAGGACAGCGTGCTTGAACCTTATTTGGATATAAGCACGGAAATAAGTTGAAATGAAATAAATAAAATGCATACTACAGAGGTCAACCTACTTGTGATCATAACAATATAGAGCCTACCAGCTTCAAGTTCAGCCAGCAAAACGTTTTGCTAACGTTCGCGAACTATTTGACTGGTTCCCGACGTGTCCATTTGGTTTAGCGTGAAGCGCATGAACCAGTCTAACTGACATGTTTCTGCTCGGTCTGGTTGAACTCGGTCCCGGTCCTGATTCACAGAATCCGACGCCACATAACCGTAAATAAAATGTGTTGAGTGCGTCGTTGAATAAAACATTTCCTTTCCTGATTCACTGAATGGATATAAATAATTAAAACAGTTGCGTATGTTATATTTTTGCAACTATAACAGAAAAAAGCTGTTTTAAAGTTACAAAATACCCCCCCCCCCCCCCTCCCGAATCTGCACCCAACGGGGTTTTTTTCTGTTTATAAAATACATTATTCAAATATCAACTTGAAAGTATGTTTTTTTAAAAACAAATATTGAGAGTTATAGCACAGATTTCGATGTGACACACAATATTGTTGATATCTTTGTGAGAGTCGTCGCCCACAGCGAAGAGTGGTGTTTTCGCATCATAAAGTACTCCTAGTTCTGCCTGGGAATAATCCCCGAACCTTGACCCCGCCTTGGTGTTTTTTTCCAACGAGTGTTACACACATATCTTATATCATCAGTATTTAAAGAAGCAATATCGTGACGTTTCCACGTCTTATATCATCAGTCTTTAAAGAAGCAATATCGTGACGTTTCCACGTCTTATATCATCAGTATTTAAAGAAGCAATATCGTGACGTTTCCACGTCTTATATCATCAGTCTTTAAAGAAGCAATATCGCCTCACATCTTATACCATCAGTATTTAAAGAAGCAATATCGTGACGTTTCCACGTCTTATATCATCAGTCTTTAAAGAAGCAATATCGCCTCACATCTTATACCATCAGTATTTAAAGAAGCAATATCGTGACGTTTCCACGTCTTATATCATCAGTATTTAAAGAAGCAATATCGCCTCACATCTTATACCGTCAGTATTTAAAGAAGCAATATCGTGACGTTTCCACGTCTTATATCATCAGTCTTTAAAGAAGCAATATCGCCTCCACGTCTTATACCATCAGTTTTCAAAGAAGCAATATCGTGACGCTTCCACAGCTTATACCATCAGTATTTAAAGAAGCAATATCGTGACGTTTCCACATCTTATATCATCAGTCTTTAAAGAAGCAATATCGCCTCCACGTCTTATACCATCAGTTTTTAAAGAACCAATATCGTGACGTTTCCACATCTTATATCATCAGTCTTTAAAAAACCAATATCGCCTCCACGTCTTATACCATCAGTTTTTAAAGAACCAATATCGAGACGCTTCCACAGCTTATACCATTAGATTTTAAAGAAGCAATATCGCCTCACATCTTATACCACCAATCTTTAAAGAAGCAATATCGTGATGTCTCCACATGTTATATCATTCTTTAAAGAAGCAAATATCATGATGTTTCCACACCTTATACCATCAGTATTTAAAGAAGCAATGTCGTTTCCACAGTTATGTCATCGTTCTGTAAAGAAGCAATCTTACTCTACTATATTATTGTATAACCGTTAAAAATGCAATTACATCTTGTCAAACAGTGTTAAAGTTGCAACATTACCTTCTCGTGTTACAACATCGTCTTTTGAAGCAATACTATTGACTCCTTATAACATAGTTCATTAAAACAACAATTCTACTTTAACATCGTTAAAGATTGCAGTTGATCACGTCTCTCCATCTTGTGACATCGTCCGTTAAAACTGCCATTTTGCCCCCTCCCCCTCAGATAGTATTGTTTGGTAATGCCAAGTACAGACATAACCAGAGTTTTATGTATATGTTTGGAGAAGGGGTTCATAGGAATGTTTTTGTTTCATAATGCAAAATAAATATGCATATTGGTACTGAGAGAGAGGAGGAGGAGAGAGAAAGAGAGAGAAATGGAGAGAGAGAGAGAGAGAGAGAGAGAGAGAGAGAGAGAGAGAGAGAGAGAGAGAGAGAGAGAGAGAGAGAGAGAGAGAGAGAGAGAGAGAGAGAGAGGGCAGGCAGGCAGGCAGGCAGGCAGGCAGGCAGGCAGGCAGAGATAGACGGAGATAGAACGAGAGAATAAAAACTTATATTCCTCTGAAATATTCACTAGGTCTGCCTTTGATTAAGTACATTTTTTATGTGGTGTCTGTCTTTTACTATTTTAGCATGGTATATGTTTACATATATAAATATTGGCATTCAATTTCCATTTAAAATAAACTTTAAAACTATATGCTTGTTTGTTTTCATTTTATTATTCGCTTGCTCGTAAACGTTTTCATCTTTATTACATCTACAGGCCCGTGTGTGTGTTTGGAGGGCGGGGTGGGTTGTAATATCTAACTCCGTCAGCAGAGAGGACTGAGACTGGGGTGGGTGGGTGGATTCAAATATGAACCTAGCAGACCCAGAGGCGGATCTAGGGGGGGGGGATGGGCCCGCCCCCACCCCTAAATTTTGCGACAGTTATAATTTTATTATATATTAATGTTAATTTTTTTTACGATCCCTTCCAAACCTCCCCCAAAGTTCCATTGGCATTCCGCGTCATGTCATTGGGGCCCCCTAAATGGATTTTCTGGATCCGCCACTGGGACTGTTTTTGTTTTGCCTACTGCTGCATTAGTCAACGTTTTCACGTATATAAAGAATACTAAACGAATTCCCGTGAGAGACCATTTATTTTATATTACAACGAATGTGTTTTCAATTTTAGTACATCACGGGGAAAAGCGAATGAAAGCTTACAAACCAATGAGCTTGTCAATACCAAGGATGACGTCATCACTGCATTGGGTGGTATAAAGAACTAGCAAAGTATTGGTATTCACTGGAAAAACATATACAATGAACAAATTTATTTATAAATGTGATTGGAGAAACGAAATAAAAAGTAGTGGGCACTTCCACAATTCTCATCACGAATGTCATCATCAGTGCTGGACCAAATTATTAGAGACCCCCCCCCCCCCCCCCCATCTTGTTTTAAACAAGGAGTGGGTGTGACACGACATAGACTTTTTTTGGTATAGCTCTTAACTAAACTGATGGCAGCTATAACACAGACTGTTCAATCTGGGAGAGAGTTGACAAATTATATGCAGCTCTAAATTAGACTAATACGTAAGACATTACAAGGACAACTAGTATATCTTTATTTTCTTGGCTGTTTGAAGGAAGGAAGGGAATGTTTTATTTAACGACGCACTCAACACATTTTATTTATGGTTATATGGCGTCAGACATATGGTTAAGGACCACACAGATATAGAGAGGAAACCAGTTGTCGCCACTTCATGGGCTACTCTTTTTCGATTAGCAGCAAGGGATCTTTTATATGCACCATCCCACAGACATGATAATATATACCACGGCCTCTGTTACACCAGTCGTGGAGCACTGGCTGGAACGAGAAATAGCCCATTGGGGCCACCGATGTTTTTTTCCATATTTAAGTTGACATCAACTAGTTCATATAATCTTGCTGCACAAAACAAGGACTGACTCATCACTACGTGTGTGATTCACCTGGGAAAATCATCTTTTTCTATTTAAAAAAAAATATTTATGTTAATATGGTGGACATAGAGAATAACACATGAGTGGCCGTTAGATACCATTTATCTCACAACAAGTTGTTTTAAAATGTATCTAACGAGGGAAAGCGAGTTTGATACGTTTTTAAACAACGAGTTGTGAGATAAATGGTATCTAATGGACACGAATGTATTATTCTATTTCTTACATATCCTCAAAAACCAGGTTTTAAGCAAATTTTAACAAGTTATTTACAGCCGTTGCACGTATGACTGACTTACACGTCATAGACACATGATTGTCAGGTTAACTATACGTCACAATGTAATCGATTTCCATCGCGTTGGTTTTTTATTGGACGTATGGCATTGGTGACCTGGTCATCACCTAGGAGCAGCCAGTTGTATGTCTTGAAATTGTTAACACACGTACGTGTGTAAACAACCATGTGTTATCAAAAATAACACATGATGTTCTCACCAACGAGTGTGTAAGAAAGTGTGTTAACATTTACCTCACTGCTAATATCAATTTCACGTCTCATGAGTGTTTATGTGAATTATTCAGTCGATTAAACCGAACGCTGTGCATTTGACCCACCTTGGCAATATCGTCAGCTCATACTCGTGTTAAAGGGACATTCCTGAGTTTTCTGCATTGTAAGATGTTTCCGACTAATAAAATATTTCTATGATTAAAATTACATATTAACTGTATTTTCTTGTTTAGAATATCAGTGTCTGTATATTCAATGTGTTTCTGGTCGTCTTAATATTCGTAAGAAGCCCAAACTGGATTTTTGTTTTTTAGGAAATAAAATGAAATTGAACCTAGTACAGATATTAGAACGATCAGAAACACGTTTAATATACAGCCACTAATATATTACGTAGAAAAATATATTTGATATGTAATTAAAATCGTTAAAATGTCTCTGTTAGTCGATAACATCTTTATAATTGCTGCAAACTCAGGAATGTCCCTTTAACAATAGCGAGAAACACCGGAGATGCTGGTTTAAAAGCCAAAGTCCCAACCAATCTGGTATGAACCTATATAGTCAGAGGCGGATCGGGGGGGGGGGGGGGGGGGGTAGGGGTCCAGGCCCCCTAAATTTTGCGATAATTATAATTTTATTATATATTAATTTTTAATTTTTTTTACGCTTAAAAGCTTTGGATTTGAAATTTATCGATTGACCATGACAAAAGAAGAATTACAGAGAACAACAGATAGAGCAACAATTCGTGCAGATTTTGTAGCAGATCCAACTGTTCTACATTTACCAGATGTTGATTTTGAACTAGATCCAATAATTGTAACAAAAGACAAAAACGACAGAAATTTTGATGATGTTAGTACAAAACTAACTGAACAATGGATGAGAAATAAACAACGTAGTACATTGAAAAGAGTTGTGTTCCAGTTACGAAAGAACTTCAATGATCCAAAATATTCATATGCACAAGAAATATTAGATGGTGCAGACGATGTAATTTGTACATTAACGATCCAAATTTAAAAACTCTTGAAGCTGGATACAAATATCATTGGGAAGCAGATGGCCATCATTGGTATGCAACTGGAGATGTGTTTGATTTAGACGGAAAAGAACTACGAGAGGATATTGGAGCACTGGATAACATATTTATGAGAGGTGCATTTATGCAAAATGCTGAATTGCATATAGATACCGGAGTAAACCACCCATTAGTCATTTGTTCCGGGTTACACCATACATGGGAACAGATGGTCCAATTGAGATGAGTTGTACAATGTTTGTCAAGTATTATTCAGAATGGGAGACCGGCCTCGGTGGCGTCGTGGCAGGCCATCGGTCTACAGACTGGTAGGTACTGGGTTCGGATCCCAGTCGAGGCATGGGATTTTTAATCCAGATACCGACTCCAAACCCTGAGTGAGTGCTCCGCAAGGCTCAATGGGTAGGTGTAAACCACTTGCACCGACCAGTGATCCATAACTGGTTCAACAAAGGCCATGGTTTGTGCTATCCTGCCTGTGGGAAGCGCAAATAAAAGATCCCTTGCTGCCTGTCGTTAAAAAGAGTAGCCTATGTGGCGACAGCGGGTTTCCTCTCAAAACCTGTGTGGTCCTTAACCATATGTCTGACGCCATATAACCGTAAATAAAATGTGTTGAGTGCGTCGTTAAATAAAACATTTCTTTCTTTCAGAATGGGAAGTAATTAAGAGACCACGATATATCATGTCGATTAACAAGCGAAAACTGCAGACCAGTCCAGACACTTCGTACGCACGTTGTAAATTCCCAGCTTGGGCAGGACCAGCTAAACCATACAAGTTAGTATACAGATTTGATGTTAAGCAGAGTTTTGTCAGCAATCCGGCCCAGTTAGGAAACAGAATCCCTGATCCAAAACTCCCGCAACCTGTTAGAGGAACAGCAGGACAAAAACAACGAGAACAACAACAGCATCAAGCAAGACATCCGGACAACCCAAATCCAGGCAGTAGAAAAGGAGGACCAGTTGGTTGAAAAAAGGTATGGCTAACACATTTTCTATGAAAGATTTACCACATACAAAGTGAAAATATCATTTACAAAAGAAGGTGAAAATACACGTGCTTACATAACAAATGATCTTAACAAACAATTTTTTAAATATAAAATTCAAGGAACATTACAATTGGAAGGAAAACCACAAATTAAAATGAAAAGTACTAAATACAATCCATTTACATTTGGAAAACCAGGCGAAGGATATTTATTATATATGTATCTTATATTAGATGATGAAATTGGTCAAGTCCAAACAAATTGGATATTAAATTCCAATTATGTGATAAGTTTCTATGCACATGATTTTCCACAAACATATTGGATGTTAGATGATAGAGGAAATTTCTAAAACATTACATGGTGGGAATATGATACTCCTCCAATAACATGTACAAAAGCTTTGTCAGTATTAACTGATGATTACAATTACTGTATAATGATACCTTTTTGTTCATTGAATGATGATGCATTCGAAAGATTTGGTGTTAAACTTGGATATATTAATTGTAATATTCAATACAATTGGAATCCAATTGCCACTGATCCACAAAATAATATGATATTTTACAAACAACCAAATTCATATATGTCACCAGGATGGAATTTTATGCAACCATGTTTAACAAAAGAAAATGGACAAGATTTCATTCCACATGATTATCCATGGGATATTTCTGATGATGATCCTAATGTTTCAGATATTCCACTCGTTCCCAGGACCGCAAGAAACGTGAGACAACAAAGAATTAGACAACGAAAATGGAGGGAAGCTCAGTCAAATGGTATAGTGTCATTATTGAAATCAGGAATCCAAGCGGAATCCAGAAAAGCCGGGACATAGCTGCAATCTTTTCCCCTGATTGCTTTGGATTTTCTGGATCCGCCACTGATGGTCTTTCCCACAGGAAACTGCTTTTTCATACTATAGAATATACTACAAGTTATTTATTTCTGTGCCGATTGTTTTCTAAATTGGACACACAAAAAGTATGTTTTTGTTATTTCCAAAACACTTTTACTTTTCTTCTTACACCAAACCTAGTGAGTGCTCCGCAAGGCTCAATGGGTAGGTGTAAACCACTTGCACCGACCAGTGATCCATAACTGGTTCAACAAAGGCAATGGTTTGTGCTATCCTGCCTGTGGGAAGCGCAAATAAAAGATACCTTGCTGCTAATCGGAAAGAGTAGCCCATGTAGTGACGACAGCGAGTTTCCTCTCAAAATCTGTGTGGTCCTTAACCATATGTCTGACGCCATATAACCGTACATAAAATGTGTTGAGTGCGTCGTTAAATAAAACTTCTTTTTCTTACACCAAACGAAACTGAAATTATTATTAAAAAAACAAGAGAAAAAAAAAGAAAAGATGGGACGGACTATATATTATGTACCTGTTGGAATCATGTGGAGAGACTACCCAATTACTGGTGTAGTGATTAAGCAATTTGGACATAAGGCTGGTATATACTGGGTTCGCAGCCCGGTACTGGCTCACACCCAGAGCCAGTTTTAACGACTCGTTGGGTAGGCGAAAGGTCACTCCACCCTCATGGGCGGATCCAAGGGGAGGGGGACCAGGGGGACGCGTCCCCCCAAAAAATTGTTCAAGTGCCCTCAAAATGTCCAAGTGCCCTTTTTGTTTGTAGAATTTTTTTTTTTTTAAGTAAACAATAATTATATTGTAGATAAATGAAATCAAGATTTTCGTGTACATGCGCAAGCTTGCAGATATGTGTCTGTGTTATTGAGTCTCAATGGGGCCCCATTGAGGTTCTAACGCGAGTGACGCCAATTTACTTCATTATTGCTAGTATATTATGACGTAGAACTGTAGGAATTCATATTAATTGTAAATATCAAAACTTGTAGTAAGGTGCCCTTTTGACGAGTCAATGTGCCCTTCTTTTTTGGTCCCCCCCTAAAAATATTTCCTGGATCCGCCCATGACCCTCGTCTCTCTCACTAACTATTTACACCTAACATCTACCGAAAATAAATATGCAGCGGTCTGGGTGAGTGACCTATCAGAACGCGAGGGAAGTCAACGTGTGTTTGTGTGTGTGTATGCGTCTTCAGAATACACAAACGCGGTAAGACGCAGTCATCATAATTAAATACGTCTGGATACACGCTGATGCATATTATCGGTAAGTATAAAGTGTTTTTTGTACTATTTTTCATAATTCTAAAAATGCACGTTTGTCTGACAAGTAATGATTATCGAGACAAGCTCAGGTTATTTTTTGGAAAAGCCCGCTCAAAAATAGCGCACAAATTAATATAAATTAAAGACTAAATTTTAGGATTATTTAGATTTAATTAAATATTAATTTTATTTGACTTTTTTGCGCTTTCTAAAATTAATTAATTTAAATATTAAAAAGTCCCCTTCCTTTTTTGCATTAATAATCATAATTGACCCATTATTTCTGTCCCGGATCGGATCAGACTATCCAAAGACCGGACCCGGGATGGACATGCTTAAAACCTTAGTGGTATAGGGACATGTTAAAAAGTACTCTCTGTCTGTCTCTGTCTCTCTCTCTCTCTGTGTCTGTCTGTCTCTTTCTCTGTCTGTCTGTCTGTCTGTCTGTCTGTCTCTCTCTCTCTCTCTCTCTCTCTCTCTCTCTCTCTCTCTCTCTCTCTCTCTCTCTCTCTCTCTCTCTCTCTCTCTCTCTCTCTCTCTCTCGGTCTCGATCTCGGTCTCTATCTATCTCTCTCTCCTAGAAACAGCGCATGTCAATATATGTTCCAGATGAATGTATGACAAAACACATGACACTAACTTCTATATCTAAGGTTATTCTGTTTCGTCCTCTCTCTCTCTCTCTCTCTCTCTCTCTCTCTCTCTCTCTCTCTCTCTCTCTCTCTCTCTCTCTCTCTCTCTCTCTCTCTCTCTCTCTCTCTGTGTGTGTGTGTATGTGTGTATCAATATCAACGATATAATTAAAGCTGCATTCCCTGGAATATTTTTTATTATTTAAGCATTTAGAATAGATGATTCAACGCGCTCTCTCACAAATAGTTGACCTAAGTATTGACCCAACAAGGTATTATATGACAATATATACATTTGATTTGTACCTAAAAGTACTTTGCTGAACCATCTTCATAACCACCATATCACACTTATTATTGATATTTTATAAAAATAATTGAATTATGGGTCCATAATTCTGAAAAACATAACGGCTATTTGGAGAGCAGAGGTGTGACGTATTATTTTGAATTACGTGACGGGCATTCCCCGAATAACCGCAGTGTCAAAACGATTTACCAAGTTGGTGTAACGAGAACGCTTGACTGTCCTCTGCGACGTAGGGTAAATAGAAAAAACAACAACAATGAAAATAAGTTATTAAAAAATAATAAAAACATATACTGAATGATAATAAGCTTATACATTAATTTATTTTAGTAACAGAAGCATGTTAAACGTCGACAATCCCGACTAGTTAGGCCTTTGCATCTATAGGTAAATTTATCGTTAGTCGTACGCGAAAAACTCTAAACATCTGGATCACAAACACCGTCATTTTCCACCTTGTCAAATTCATTATTATGCAAAATATGCCATAACAGGTGACTTGGGATAGGAATTGTTACATTTTTAAAGAATACTCTGAACTAGACGGTGTTTATGTACGATGTGACTATATATACGAAAGCCGTGTATATAGCCTCCACTAACGAGGGCTGGATATATTCACAGCAAAAATGTATATAGGCTAAGGCGGTAAATAAGTACATGTATTTGATTGATCCATATTACCGAACCATCTGGAACAGGAGGAATACATACTAAGTACTGTACGAACAGTGCATTTTCTGAACAGGAGAGGGGGTGGGGGAGTATATGAATTTAGCGGACCCTTTTGAGTACGTTTTCCATAGATATATGAATAGCGTCATATTGTTCCTACAGTACTAACAAAAAATTAATAATAATAAATAAATAATAATAATAATAATAATAATAATAATAATAATAATAACGAATAAATAAATAAATAAATAAATAAATAAAAATAACAATTGCAAATTATCAGCTGCTGAGGAAGATTAACTGAAAGAGAAAGTAACTACGGACAGTGCACAAACAGACAAGAGGGCTTGAACTTAATTTTTTTTTTCACTGATTGCAATTTTGAGGCTGCTTACGTAAATTTTGTAAAAAAGTTAATTTTACCGCAAATAAATATGACTAAAAGGTTATTTTGCTGTATTTAGTCACATTTCAAATGCTCAAAATTGCAAGGGGCAATAAAACTCAAAATACATTTTTTTATAGGCTACTAGTAAAGCTGAGACCACTCCCGGGTCACCCTCTAAATTTATGTAATGTTTCTGTAACAACAGCCTCCACCCACCCCACCGCGACGTGATTTTACCAACATTATAATACATGTAATAATAATAATAATAATAATAATAATACACAATTATTATTCCTACTGCTACTACTACTACTACTACTACTACTACTACTACTACTACTACTACTACTACTACTACTACTACTACTACTACTACTACTACTACTACTATTATTATTATTATTATTAGCCTACTACTACCTTTTTGGGGTGGAGGGGCGGTGTTTTATCTCGAGGAGTTTTGGCTATAAAAATGCAAGATTAACGTGCATGCACACACGCACAAACGGCAGGCTGAACTTGTCCCTGCACGTAGAACTGGATTCAGCAGGGTTAAGTAATAATTAGCCAACCTTTGGACGACAGAACATGCAACAGTACACTGTTTTTTCACGCTATACATTAAAACCGAAATACTACTTTGCAAACCAGTCGAATAATTTGCATACGCGCCTCATAATAATAATAATAATAATAATAATAATAATAATAAATAGTGAGTTCATGTTCCGACTGTTTATTATTTTATTTCAGCGTATTCGCAGTTATTTTCGACATGAAATATTTTTATTATTTTTATTATTTGCCATGTCTATAGCCGGCCCACATTTGCCAAGTCTCTATACACGGCGATCGTTTATATAAAATCCAAAAATACATTATACGGTTGTCGTATATATAGCCTCATCACTACGAGTCTGGTTTTCCGTATTTTTTATGTTTCATCACAAGAAGAGTTCCAAATTTTAAAAATGAAGCGTATCATGTAATTCCCTCGATCGTAGTTCAATTAAAATATTTTGGATCATACAATAACTAGGTTTGGTATTCCAAATGAATGTGATTACCATTTATAATGCATATTTAGAGAAACAAGGCCCACTAAATCCGTGATTGAGCTCCTTTCAGTTCTGTTTGGTACATGAAAGATCGACCACATCGCTATAGTTTCGCAATGCTCGCTTATCTACATTATCTAGGTCAACTACAAAAGCAATGATCAGCTTTGCTTTTCTTCATTTAGCGGGACGCCAGTAGAACTGGGACTTTACTTGATTTGCGCAGGCGCTGAGCTTCTCACGTGATTTTGAACAAATTTAACTGTCTTGATTGAGGGGTCGTCTCATATCTCCAAAACATATTTATATCCATAGAGGTATGGTACAACACCTTTCCAGGGGTCGGTGGGGGATTCGCCTTGAAATTTTGACAGTGGCCAGCGGTTGCCATACGCGTTACATGTAAGGGGGTGTTAATAATTACGTAACGCTCTAGGGGTTGAGGAAGAGGGTGTTGTGTTCGATTTACGTAACATTTATATATGTTATTTCTATTCATTGCTTAGACCTAAAAAGGTGGGGTTTTTTGGAAATGCGCGGTCGGTCTAGAATCGATCCCCATCAGCGATCTCGTTCCAGCCAGTGCGCCATGACTGGTATATAAAAGCCCATGGTATGTGCTATCCTGTCTGTGGGATGGTACATATAAACGATCCCTTGCTAAAAAAAGGGATTTCAGCGGGGTTGGTGTTATGTGTTGAGTGAAGTTTATATATATATATATATATATATATATATATATATATATATATATATATATATATATATAATATATATATATATATATATATATCCCCCAGAAAATATATTTCAATTTTGTTTTAGCTTGGGCAGGTAAAGGTGTCGAGCCCAATACCCTCCCCCTGCACATGCACTAACATTGATGTCGTTAAACAAAACAAATTTTACCCTTTCCAAACGAAAGAATTTTTATTTGAATTTGTCGATTTTAACACACGTAAAAATTAAGAAATAAAAACGTCCATTGTCTACGTTAGTATATTTTATTTTAAAAATATAAACATGATCAATATGTTACTAGTATACAAACTAAACTTTGAAAGTTCTACTAACACTTTATAAAATATTAATTCTGAAATAGGAACGTACGATTGTCGATAATACGTTGTCAAGATCAAACCGGTTTTAACGAAATACTTTTTTTTAGTACCGTATCCTCAACCGAACGTTCTTCGTACAGCGCAAGATTTCTCATTTAATTTTTTGAGACGTACCCTACACTTTCAAATCCACAAGTGCACGTGTTAACTGAAACTGACAACAGTCTGGCGTTTGTGCTTTGCCGAGCAATAGCGGAACAGGCGACGAATCGAGCGTATACATTTGACGATCGCCTTTCATAGCGAACACACACACGAGTTTTTTAAAAGTGCATTTGAGTTTGTGTTTCATATTTGTACACAATGTTATACTATGGTAACCAGAGATTGTAACTTTAAGGCAACATAGTGCGAAGATGTATCACAACATATTGTGGAATCTAACACTAACCCTAACCTTTAACGTGAACTATGTCATTTTGTCGATGGCAGATCTTTACTATAACACTATAATATTCCTAGACGGATCCAGAAGCGGGACGTAGCCCAGTTGTAAAGCTTTCGCTTGATGCGCGGTCGGTCTGGGATCGATCCCCGTCGATGGGCCCATTGGATTATTTCTCGCTCCAGCCAGTGCACCACGACTGGTATATCAAAGGCCGTGGTATGCGCTAAACTGTCTGTGGAATGGTGCATATAAAATATCCCTTGCTGCTAATCAAAAAAGAGAAAGCAAGAAATGTTTTAAGTGAAGCGACAGCGGGTTTCCTCTCTTAATATCTGTGTGGTCCTTAACCATATGTCCGACGCCATATAACCGTAAATAAAATGTGTTGAGTGCGTCGTTAAATAAAACATTTCCTTCCTTCCTTGGTGAATCCTTATTTCTGATTCTTAGTCAACCGAAAATATATGTTTGTTTTGTTTAACGACACCACTAGAGCACACTGATTTATTAATCAACGAGAATTAGCTCAATCGGCCATGGTTTGTGCTATCCTGCCTGTGGGAAGTGCAAATAAAAGATCCCTTGCTGCCTGTCGTAAAAGAGTAGCCTATGTGGCGACAGCGGGATTCCTCTAAAAAACAGTGTCAGAATGACCATATGTTTGATGTCCAATAGCCGATCATAAGATAAAAAAATCAATGTGCTCTAGTGGCGTCGTTAAATAAAACATTACTTTTTTTTAAAGTCTGCTACGCAGTAATCCTATCGTCATGCGTAGTATTGTATTACAGCCGGAAAACCGGCTAGTTCTTTGTAATTGAAAATCTACTCTCCCCAAAAAAGAAACGACCAATGCTTTATTTAAATTTTATTAAAGGCACAGACCCTAGTTTCAGCCCGTAAAAATGGACACCAAATTTAGTCAGTCTACAAACATGCAACACAGATTTGGATATGGTTACGTCTATTTGTGGTGAAATCGGTTC
Organism: Gigantopelta aegis; assembly: GCF_016097555.1. Lineage (NCBI taxonomy): Eukaryota > Metazoa > Mollusca > Gastropoda > Neomphalida > Peltospiridae > Gigantopelta > Gigantopelta aegis. Next base: position 36,909,838 of record NC_054705.1, on the reverse strand, counting down.
AGAATTAGTGATGTTAGCAACATGACATTACTTCTTTAATCTGACAATGCCAACCTAGATTTTGACCAGGAAATCCTAAAAGCTATGGTTAAGGAAACCCGCTGTCGCCACTACATGGGCTACTCTTTCTGATTAGCAGCAAGGGATCTTTTATTTGCGCTTCCCACAGGCAGGATAGCACAAACCATGGCCTTTGTTGAACCAATTATGGATCACTGGTCGGTGCAAGTGGATTACACCTACCCATTGAGCCTTGCGGAGCAAAGCAATATGAAGAAAAATGCATAGGTTTCTGGTCTTGTGTCTATTATTAATTTATATAAAATAAATTTCCGCCATGTTCTTCATCTTTTATTATTTTATTTGGGGAATATGTTAAACATACTCGTTTAAGGCTTTTTTTTTTTTTACTACAATTGGATCATTATTAGTGGCGTGAGACAAAAAAGTATAATATTTATAAAATTTGATAATTTTAGCAGCCATCTTGGATTTGACCGGAAATGAAAACCTTCGTAGGGTTAAATTTTGTTGCAGCGTCCTGATTTCCAAAGAGCAATGGTATACGCATAATAAAATATACAGAAATTAAGGGGGCCAAATGGTGTAGGGTAAAAAAAAAATTCTGGCTTTGGAGCTCGGACTACTTATATTAATAACATTGCACTACTTGTTAACACTTTGACTGAAGCAAAATATCAAAGCTTATAAGCGGCTATTAAAGTCATGGGTCACAAAAACGGTAATCGTGATCAACTGACAGTACTGCATTGGGAGTGGATCCATTCAACTGATTGAGTTTTTTCTCGTTCCAACTAGTGCACCACAGCTGGTCAAAAGCCGTGGAATGTGCTTTAGTGTTTGTGGGAAAGTGCATATAAAATATCCCTTGCTGCTAATGCATAATGTAGCGGCTTTCCTCCGAGTCAGAATTACCAAATGTTTGACATTCGATAGCCGATAATTAATTAATCAATGTGCTCTAGTGGTGTCGTTAAACAAAACAAACTTTAAGTAATGCATTGGTGGGAAATTGATTTTTTAAAAATCTTATCATCGGCTATTGGACGTCAAACATAAGGTCATTCTGACACTGTTTTATTTTTTTAGAGGAAACCCGCTGTCGTCACACCTCTATAGAACACATTAATGAATTAATCAATCGGCTATTGGATGTTAAACAATTGGCAATCCTGACACGTAGTGTTGAGAGGTAACCTGTCACATTTTGCCATTAGCAGCAAATGGTATTTTATATGCACTTTCCCACAGAAAGGACGGCACATGCAAAATATTTTGATATACCAGTCATGGGGCTCTGGTTACACCATTTAAAGGCATGTGGATATTTTAAAACTGTGCCTGCCCAAACGAGTGGGATTTTCGCTCGGTTGCAATCCGTTCGTTTGAAATAGACTACAATGAAGGGTCAATCATCTGGGTGAAGCTATTGAGTTTTCCTAATCCAACCAGTGATTCATGAACGGCATATCACAGGAAATAGTATGAAATATGCTGTGTAAATATAATGTATATACTTTGTATGTACATGTATGTGTAAATATGTATATACTTTGTGTGTACATGTATGTAACGACACCACAAGAACACATTGCTTGATTTATTAATGACCGCCTAGAGTTTTAGAGAGGAAACCCGATACATTTCCCCATCATTAGTAGCAAGGGATCTTTTGTATGCACTATGCCATAGATTGGATGACATATACCACGGTATTTGATATACACCTCGTGACGCACTGGCTGGGACTATAAATAGTCCAATGGGTACACCGACGGGGATCGATCCTAGACAGACCGCGTATCAGGCGAACTATTTACCACTGGGCTACGTCCTGCCTCGGATTGATGGATGGATAGATGCATTCATGCATGTATGTTTGTGTGTTCATGCGTGCCTGTATGTGTATCTGGTTATGTAAATGTGTTTGTGTGTGCATATTTAGCTATGTCCCAGTTATGGCGATACATTAATGTTGACTTTTACTTATATTTATAAGTCGTACTTATCTAACAACACACATGATGATATCCCGGTTCTTCTTTCACAAAAATATATTTTGATCACTGGTATATTTGTGTGATATCTCCCTTCTTCGTCCGTCTGTCTGTCTGTCTGTCTCTGTCTGTCTGTCTCTCTCTCTCTCTCTCTCTCTCTCTCTCTCTCTCTCTCTCTCTCTCTCTCTCTCTCTCTCTCTCTCTCTCTCTCTCTCTCTCTCTCTGTCTCGCCTCTATCTCTCCCCCTTAGGTACCAATATGCATCTCTCTCTCATTTATTTCTCTCCTAATCTCTATGACTCTCTCAATATATGCATATTCTCTTTATGAAATCTCAAAGTTAATACAACGTGTCTTTGTAAACAGCATACACGACTTTAATTCCAGTCAGTCATTACTCGATATTCAAATGACGTATGAATATAATATGGTGCCGTGTCTTTTCCAAAGGAAGTCTTCACCTGGTTTTGTCACAAGTAGCAGAGGAGCCAGTGCTCATTTGAGGTGGTTGGTTATGTTGACGTTTGTATGGTTTATAGTCTTCAGTTGCCCCAAGGTGATTTTCTAATTACCGAACAATTCCAGATTTAATTTTTCTTAAAAACCGTTTTGAATATCCCCTAGGTTTTAAAGCACTAAATAAAAGTGAACAAGCCTCATTTAAATTCTGTTTGTTACTCGAATTTCTGTGGAATCTAATAATCTGAGATTCAACAATGCCTTTAAAGTGTGGCTGGGTGAAAAGACTTGTAGTGGTTGGTGTGTGTATGTGGGTTTGAAAAACACTTTGTAGTCTAGGTAACCTGATATTTCAAAGTGTGTACCTTTATAAATTGTTACATCCAAAAAGTCAACTGATTTCTCTGATATTGTGGCCTTAAGTTTGATATTGTCATCCTGTTGATTTAATAGCTCAAAAAAGTTCAAAAATTCTTGTTTAGAATGTGGCCAAATGATAAGTATATCGTCGAGATATCTGAAGTACAAAAGAGGTGTTTTACTCGATTTCTTTACAGCAGGCTCTTCCCATTCGGCGACATTGATAGATGCAAAATTTGGACTAAAATGTTTGCCCATAGCACAACCACACATTTGCTGATACATTTCTCTATCAAAATCAAAATCATTTCCTTTTAGGCTTAATTCTAACAGCTCAATAATGTTTTTATCTAGTTTGTTTGGATCTGGGTACTTAACTGAATCAATGCCCGCATCAATACCTATGTTGGTGTACATGGAGTTAATAGCAAGGGTAACAAAAAAATGAATCTTTTGGGATTTTGGTTTTTGATAATTTTGATAGAAGATCTTCAGTATTTTTCACAAAACTTTCATGTCTATTTGCAATTGGTTTTAAATGAAAGTCTATGTATTCTGAAATACGGTACGATTCTAATTATCAGTCTGAAATTATTGAACGACCGAGTGGTGTGTAAATATCAGTACATGTATCGATTGGCTTGTAGATTTTTAGAAGTAGATACAATTTCCGGGTTTGTGATTGTGACCTGGCTTCTAAATATTTTACTTGTTTTTTTATTAATATGTCCCTGATCTTTTACACATTGAATAATTACATTGAACTTTTTACAATTCTCAGGCCAAATAGCTTTGTCTAATTTTTTGTAGTACTTTGAATTATTGAGCTGTCGATCGGCTTCCCGGATATAGATCTCCCTTGATAGAATGACAGTGGCTGAACCCTTATCTGCAGGTTTTATAACAATTTTGCGGTTTGCGTAGTTTGGTGAGAGCACGACGTTCGATGACAGAAAGATTTTGCTGATTTGTGTAAACTGTCATATCACCCACTTTTTCCACTATCATTTTATGAGCTTCAATGATTTCAGGATCTATTGTAGAGTTTGAGAGTAACCAGCCGGAATTTTCCGTGAATGGGATTTTTTCTCCAGTTGAATGCCGAAAATAGTCGGCCAGTTTCATTTTGTGGTCAAAAACTGCCGTATCCATTACACCATTGTAATGTATATATGTATGTATGTATGTATGTATGTATGTATGCATGTAGGGTGTATACTACCAAATCAAATCCCATAGACGACAATAGTAACATATGTGGCTAAAACTCCTACCTGCAACGTATCAACCGACATAAACGCCACGGATATAAATACTACCACCCCTTACACTTAAAGTGAATCAGAAAAAAATAGGGGTCAAGCTGCTCGTTTCTGAGATAACGGGTAGCGTCTATGACTACCCTAGTTTCGCACAAAATTCGAGTACTTTTTTTTACAGGTACCCCATACATGTTTCAAGCACAAGGCTACTTACACATTGGTACTAGATGAAATAAAATTGCAAATTTTTTTTACCCAGATGAAACTATTATTTTTTACAACCAACACACTCACATTTATAACCAATCACAGGACTTGTGGTGTTCACTTCTCTATCAAAAGTTGGGTGCACCTCGAACTTTGACCCAGCCGGAAGTTATTTGGTTTAGTACTACCTATACTGATAACATACATGTTTCAAAAAGTGTCCAGCTATGTGTCTTTATGACAACCAGGATCTGGTGTATTCTGACATAAACTGACATCCTCACTGAAACCGTTGTTTCTACAGTGCAACCTAATATAATGTACACCTCAAAAAGCATATATATTGCATATATTTTTGTACAAATGCAATATGTCATATTAAACAACAAAATGTTTTAAAATAAAACTCCTGAAGATATTTACTTTCAGTTGGGTGTGTGTACTCAGGTATATATGTAGAGACAACAAAGATAGTCAGAGTACCTCTACCCCTTTAAAGAATTCCATTAAAACACAAGCACTTGATTGACCCCTAGATTATGAAGACATTAACAGGCACATCAAAGAAATATCAGTATTAAAAAAATACACTGTCTGAGGAAGGAAACACAAACATGACTGTACCTGTATGAAGTAATGACTTAATGTCCTGAACATTAGTGTTGGGAGGAAATCCTGTATGCTGGGTGTGGGTGTCTTCAAGTTACCAGGTGTGGGAATTTCAAATCCATCGGCCATGCTGATTTTCATAATGAACCATCAAAACTATTGGCAGCCACCAATATTCCTGACTATATTTTATTGATAGCCTACTGTAGTTGGAGGTTTTAATAGTTGTGATATCTGGAATAATCATGCAGCTTTAACACATTTATTTTTGATTAATTACTGAAAAAAACTATTTTTAAATGACAAAATTACCCGAACATCTATTTTCTTGCATTATTTTCTAATCCGGATGAATACAATATGTACATTTAGATGTATTCCTACAATCTGTAATCCAGCATTTTATTTAGCTAGTAACATTAGGTAATACAGCTTTAACAATAAAATAAATTATCAACTTAATCCAAGGCAGATAATCAAATCTGAAAAAATTGGTTCTGAATCTAGTATAAACTCAAAATGCTTTTCATGAGAGCTAACTAAGTGATTATTAAGAAGAAAAAAAATGATCTGGAGATCTAAGTATATGTTTAACAACCTTATTGTTATGTACAAATAAGAACAGAAGGCACAATAGTGACAACAAATTTAATTATGTTTTTGGTAAAAAAATTCTTCAAATTTACTTTAAATTTTGCATAAAACTACAAATTTGTCTAAAATATAACTTAGCACCCTATAAATATGTCAAAATGACAATAAAAATCAACTTCTTTACAAATTTGAGTTTTCAGAATTTCATACATAAAAAATTAACAATGTTAATGGAAACTAAAGACATTAACCCACTATTGGCACATGCTATATATAATACCATATTTAAGAGCAGTTGTATATGGCAAGTCAAATACCATGTAAATAGAAATTATTGAAATCTTTACAGTATGAATTATAGGCCAAAACCAACTTTTCTTCAGTGCTAACTTTGATTCAAACTCCATTCAGAGCCATGTACAGAGATTATTGTCAAGGTCAAGGTCATTGTGAACTTGCATGATCGGGTGATGACTAATTAATCAACCTGTAGGGATAATTAAATCCTTTCTAGCCTCACAAATTGCCTCATGCCGTTGCTGAGACTCGAACCTATGGCATCGAATCGCCCGCAAATTGCTGACTAACCATGATGCGTTCTGAGCTATCCAGGCATCCATAAAAAGATGTTGTTTAAGTCAACCACATGTATGGGGCCTACAATCCACGCGGTCGATCCCGCTTACGTGCATGACACAGTGGGCAAAGCTCGTGACAACTGAAAATTATTTCACTCGGGACATACATTTGATAATAACTAGTAACTCGTTTATTATCCTCTATATTATCACTGAACAGAGTGGAGACATGAACAGGTTTCTCAACCATTAAATATTTCTTTTTTAAATATAATCAAAATCGTTGTAGCGAAAACGTGTATACCGTCATCATTTTTATAACCTACAGGACGCTAATAGAATCTCAGTTTATTTTATTATCTTAATTTAAATTAAATAAATGATATTTTATAACAAACGAGGAATGTATGACTGAATTCGCTGTTTACTCATAGCAAAGGCATCCAGGGGTGGACTCGGTGATAGTGATATAATGGGGTGTTCATCTTTTGTGAATATTTGTTTACATATATTTCACCAAAATATTGAGTCCTCGCCCTGGAGGTAGTACTAAACGAAATAACTTCCAGCTGGGTCAAATTTCGAGGTGCACCCACCCAACGTTTGACAGAGAAGTTAACACCATAAGTCCTGTGATTGGTGATAAATGTAAGTGTGTTGGTTGTAAAAAAAAATTGGTTTCATCGGGGCAAAAAATGTATGCAGTTTTATTTCATCTAATACCACTGTATTAAGTAGCCTTGTGCTTGAAACATGTATGGGGTACCTGTAAAAAAACCCTACTCAAATTGTGTGCGGAACTAGGGTAGTCATAGACGCTACCCGTTATCTCAGAAATGAGTTGCTTGACATTTAAGGCTTAGCCCAATAACCGTTCACACATTCCTTTTCAAATGTCTGTCTCCACCACAGGCGTGCTGGTAACCTAATATAACTAGTTTGTGTAAACCAGGATGTTTCCATCTAAATTTACTCGTATTCATATCTTGTTCGTCTACTTTTAGTAACTCCACTGTCCAAAGGAAACCAAGCGAGACCTAACTGAAGGAAAGAAGAATTGGTTTATGTAACGACGCACACAATAAATTCTAATGGGGATTATATGGCGTCTCAAATGATGAAAGACAAAACTCGCCGCCATCACGCAATGAGCTACTCTTTTCGATTAGCAGCAAGGGACCTTTCATACAGACAACATCCTACAGATAGGATAGTACATACCACGGCCTTTGTCACACCAGTTGTGGAGCACTGGCTAGAAAGAAATAGCCCAAATGGGCTCACCGACATAACATAAAAAGTATGTCACGTCATAATAATTTTAATCTACCTGCAAGAAAATAAGGTGTCACATGGCATTTATGATTTAAAGAGTATTTTTGTTAGTAACCTTCATTTTAGCTAAAAATCACAGTCCATTTAAGAAAATAATATTTTACCCTGTACTGGTTTCAACCACATATCAAATATAGACATTGGGGTGGGGGGGGGGGGGGGGGGGTTGATTGAGTAGACCCCCAGCCCCAATCCCCGTGCTCCGCCGTGCTTGATACTACATAAAAGTATATTAAATTAGTGGGAATAGATAATAGTACAAATAATCAGTATCGCATGCTACTACCAATTAGACCTGCATTTTTTAAAACAAGACAATGTCTTTGTGTCTGTGTTAAATGTTAAATACAGGAAAATACACAATAGAAAGAAAAAAACAGACACAAAAAACAACAACAATACAACCGCAATTTAGTGTAATTTTGTTTTGATTCAATGAATTTTCAGTTACATTTTTGTTTTTACTCCAAAGATGTATACTAAATATATTTAGTTGAATAATAAACTAAATTTAATGTAAATCTCTCTCTTTGTCTCTATCTTTCTGTGTGTGTGTGTGTGTGTGTTATAAGTTCTCGTAAAGATATTATGCCAATTATAATAAACATAATATTTGGCTTGATTGATTTGTTTTTGAAGTGATATTGGTCAATTCGTTTACACCTTTAGAATATTATAACAGTACAAAATTACATACAATATTTTATAAAGTGCTAAACGAAGCAACCAACGGATTGTTGCTTATTTAAAATGTGCAAACCAATATAACGATCAACAATAAAGTTTGATATTGTGTGCCTTATTATTACTCAAAATTACAAACAGCAACACAATATACAGTTCTTGTTATCCACGTAAAATAGGGATACGTTCAGCGACAACGAACAGCACCAACGTTCAAGAACTATTTGACTGGTTCTGGATTCTGTTTAAATTTAAGCTCAATACAAAGTCTGTGATGTTTGTAATTAAGAGGCCATGTAAGTTGAATACCGTATAACCGGAAATTTTCGTGGTCTTAATTTTTCGTGGTTTGGGTATAAAAACATTTCAAGGTTTCTTATTTTCGTCGTTTGCCAAATCTAAATTGAAAGTGATTTTATTTTCGAGTTTTAGCAAGTCTAGTTACAAGAATATTTGTTATTGTTGATTAAAGTTTCACTTCGGCTGCCAGTTGTGCGATACCACCGACGTGTAATGTTAAACAACAGAACACGCAGCTGTAGCCTAATTGGCCATTGTGATATCCGGTATGCTATTCGCAAGACAACTGATCATAGTCTTTGATTTTGTATATATGGCGTCAGACCAATGGTTAAGGACCACACAGATAATAAAAGAGGAACACGCTGCCGCCACTCTACTTCTACCGAAAAGCAGCAAGGGATATTTTAAACACCACGGCTTTTGGTATACCAGTCATGGGATACTGGTCAGAACGGGAAAGATTCAACGGTAGCCAGATTAACAAAGGAGGTTCGATCCTAACATGTATAGTAATGCAAAAACACAAGTTCTTACACAATGTTCTGCCCTTTCCATATTCCATGGATCTCTCTCTCTCTCTCTCTCTCTCTCTCTCTCTCTCTCTCTCTCTCTCTCTCTCTCTCTCTCTCTCTCTCTCTCTCTCTCTCTCTCTCTCTCTCTCTCTCTCTCTCTCTCTCTCTCTCTCTCTCTGCAAGCAAGCAAGCACTGGAAGTATTGTTACGGGGTGGAGGCTTGAGAATTACACGCACATTGAATTATGGGGGACAAATCAGCGTAGAAATAATAAATGACATTACTGTTCAATAACAATATATATAACCTATAGGTCATGCGTGTTAGCAACTATGTTTCAAGTCCATCGAGCACCTTTATTGTACAACAAATGTCTTAATACAGAAACAACGAGGTGTCTGTCCAGGATAGCGAACTTAAATCTCTTAATAGAATAATAAGAGAGAAAAAGAATAAAAGATTGGCCGAAAAGAGAGAGAGAGAGAGAGAGAGAGAGAGAGAGAGAGAGAGAGAGAGAGAGAGAGAGAGAGAGAGAGAGGAGAGAGAGAGAGAGAGAGAGAGGGGCAAGAGAACGTGCGTGTGTATGCATGTTTTATTTCGCATATTTCAGTTTAGACCGGCCTCGGTGGCGTCGTGGTTAGGCCATCGGTCAACAGGCTGGTAGGTACTGGGTTCGGATCCCAGTAGAGGCATGGGATTTGTAATAACTGGTTCAACAAAGGCCATGGTTTGTGCTATCCTGCCTGTGGGAAGCGCAAATAAAATATCCCTTGCTGTTAATCGGAAAGAGTAGCCCATGAAGTGGTGACAGCGGGTTTCCTGTCAAAATCTCTGTGGTCCTTAACCATATGTCTGACGCCATATAACCGTAAATAAAATGTGTTGAGTGCATCGTTAAATAAAACATTTCTTTCTTTCAGTTTATAACAGTTCGCGTTGAATTACAGAAATGAACAAAATTTCTAACTGCAGTACTGCTGTATCAGATCGCGACATATTATCTGCATCAAGGCTACAACATTTTGTAATTTTTATAATAGATAGCGGCAGCAACTGCAACGCTAAATGTAGTTACTGCAGATAGCGTTGTTACTGCAGATCGCTGTCGCTCAACACCCTCTATTACTGGTCAGGTCAGGTCATAGGGCTTTACGTGCACATTCAGAGCAAGTTGTTGTAGCACACGGCTGTCCTGGGCAGGACAGGGAAGACGGTGGGGGGGGGGGGGGGGCGTCGATATTTAATACTTTCAGTTTCCTTTTGTGCTTATATCTAATTACGGTTCAAGCACGCTGTTCTGACCACACAGACGTTACATATCAGGGCTACCACCGATGTGTAAAGTTAAACAATAGAGCGCTCAGCTGTAGCCTAATTGGCCACTGTGATACCCGGTATGCTATTCGCAAGACAACTGATCACAGTCTTTGATTTTGTGTAAAGCCAATTTCGATTTGTGTGAGATATTTTCCAAGGCAGTATGTGTAGTGCTTGATGTTTAATCTGAGCTTGACATGTTTCACTCACCCTCGTATAGTAAGCTGGCTTTGTATACCAGTGTAGCAAACATAGCAATACATACCCATTTTACATTTCAAACTTGCAACATGAATCTGTTGAGTTGGTTGAATAAATCGGTCAAAAACGATAGTTTTCTTTTACCATCACCGTCAAGAGGACACGAATTCGAGATCACATCTTTATATATATTCTACAAAATGTGAGATTCACACAATAACTTTTTAAACATTCTAACTTGCTGTCATGATTATACTATTCTCTTGTCGTATCCGGTGTACTGCGTATGCCAGGAAATAAAATATTCCGGTAAATTGTCAGTGTGTTATTGTTTTCAAAAGAAATATTTTAGATAGAATTTGTTGATGTTTTCAAGTATTTTCAAGGCTTTATATTTTCGATGCTGACTACTTGCCCTCGAAACCCACGAAAAAAAAAAAATCCTCGAAAATTTCCGGTTATACGGTAAACCGATTGTTGTTAGCGCTGGTAGGTACAGAGTTCGCAGCCCGGTACCGGCTCCAACCCAGAGTGAGTTCTTAAGGTCTCAGTGGGTAGTTGTAAGGCCACTACACCCTCTTCTCTCTCACCAACCACTAACTAACCAACTAACAACCAAGCCAGCGTGCTTGAACCTTAATCATTTCTCGCTCCAGCCAGTGCACCACGACTGGTACATCAAAGGCCGTGGTATGTGCTATCCTGTTTATGGAATGTTGCATATAAAAGATCCCTTGCTGCTAATCGAAAAGAGTAGCCCATGAAGTTGCAATAGCGGGTTTCTTAGATCTCAATATCTGTGTAGTCCTTAACCTTAACCGCGTCAAACGATTAGTGGTTATTCGTGTACTGCTGGATTTTTATATAACAATGACATTAAGTGGTTATCCGTATAGGTAAGCTCACGAATGCTCTTGGAACTTTATGGGTCACCAAGTTTCTATTAAATGTGTAATGTTTAATCAATATAATACATGTTAGATCTTATATAAATTAATAATATATGTACTTGTTCCAGTATCATTGTTTACTCATTTGTTAAATGATTTTTCTCCCCAGCACTAAAATGATATATTCATAGATATATTTATACTCACGAATGTTTAATATGCTTATGTAGATTATGTGTTTGTGTATGTTTTTGTATACAAAAATAAGCTACCATAATAGACTATCTATTTAACAATTATTTATTAATTATCTACTTAATTATTTTTATTTATTTACTTACCTATTTATCTACAAATTCATATTTCGCTACTTACTTTTATTTAATGATTTGTTTTAACCCCTCCGGTTTGAGTAACACTAAAAACAATTAATGATTGCGAGTGTACAAATGTTTGTATATAAGAAAAGAGGAATTTAGCACATAATGACTGCTTTGAAACTGTCATATAGGGCACATCTTGATGCATAGACATTCTAACCTGTATACCCATTATCTAAATATATGTATATGAATGTACACAAAATATATTTCGGTACAATGTAAGGTTCATAAAACTATTTTTTTAATTTTTGTGTTATGTTAGATGTGTTTTTGGTTGTGTTAATATATAGCAAGAAAACAGCTATTTCGTAAATTTGAAAAGAAACACCATATGACGTTTTGTTACAAAGCCATGTACCTTTAAAGTATCTATTTACGATGATATGAGTGAGTGAGAGTGTGTGTGTGTATGAGAGTGTGTGTGTGTATGAGAGAGAGAGAGAGAGAGAGAGAGAGAGAGAGAGAGAGAGAGAGAGAGAGAGAGAGAGAGAGAGAGAGAGAGAGAGAGAGAGAGAGAGAGAGAGAGAGAGAGAGAGAGAGTTTATTAATTGAACAAGATTATATTTTAGTGATTGAACTTATTGACTGACTGAAATGTAGTTTCTATTTATCACATTATAGATCAGTTAACCAAATCTAAAGGTCTGGGAAAGGGACACCGTTACACACGTTGTTTTAAGATGCCAATCTTTATCTCAGTTTACCTTTCTATACATATGTTTTCTTTCTTTGTAAAACACCATATTTGTTAATACTTTCAGCTCTCACTTATCTTATACTTTGTGTAAAGTCTGTTACCTTAATTTTAAATTATTACTTGTATTGTTCAAACAAACTGAATCCACCAACATCCAGCTGATGCAAGCATGGGAAATAAAATATTCCCGCCATAAATCCGCATGACTTTTTTTCTTCAAATAATGACACTTAACTAACAGGAATTAAGAGATCTGGAAAAAAAAAGACGTATTAAATTATATATAATGGAAGAATTTTAATATTATTGTTTGCAAGATGCACATTTTTGAATGAGTCGTACATCCAAACCCAGCGTGGATACAAATGCCTTTTCAACTCGTATTCCACAAACGCTAGAGGAATAGCTATTTTGTTTAATAATAACTTTGAATATAACATAAATAAAACTAAATCAGATGGCTCCGGAAATTTCTTAATTTTAGATATTACAATACATGGAGAAAAAATAACATTAGAAAATTAATATGGTCCGAATTCAGACAATCCCGATTTCTTTCAGTTTATACTGGAATGCATTGTAGATTTTGACAATGATAAATATATATTATGTGGTGATTTTAATCTAGTATTAAATCAATATTTAGATACAAAATATCAAAAATCATTGAAAATATAGAACTGTTTAATTTAAAAGACCCATTTAGAGAATTATATCCAAACCTTCGAAGATACACATGGCGAAAAAACCAACAACAACAAAAACAAAAACCCCACCGCTCAAACAAGCTAGACTAGACTTTTTTCTTATAGCAAATAACTTAATGCCTGCTGTAAGGAAAGTAATAATCGAGAATAGTTATCGTTCAGATCACGCCGGAGTAGTTTTAATTTTAAAATTTAATCAAATATAAAAGGGTACTGGACTGTGGAAGTTTAACAATTCACTTCTAACAGATAAAGAGTATGTTAAAACAATAACATAATTAATAGAACATATTAAACATCAATATCATGTACCTGTATATAATAATTTAAATTTACTATCGATTCCAATAGAAGAAATACAATTTATAATAAATCACCAGCTGTTTTTGGAAACATTATTGATGGAAATAAGGGGAAAGACAATAGCTTTTTCTTCGTTCAAAAAAAAAAAAAAAAAAAAAATGAATTAGAAAAACTACTTTGTGTTGAAATTAAAAGGTTAGAAGAAAGTGAAAATATTAACGTAGAAGCAATTGAAACAAAGAAATATGAACTAACAGAACTAAGAAAAGAAAAATTGAAGGGTAGCTATATCAGATCAAGGGCAAAATGAATAGAAGAAGGGGAAAAACCATAAAAGTTCTTTTATAACTTAGAATCTAGAAATTACTTTAGTAAATTAATATCAACTATAAGATTAGATAATGGAGAGGTAATCGATGACCAACAAACAATATTAAAAGAAACCAAATCATTTTACCAAAAGCTTTATTCTGCACCTGCTGGGCAAAATAATGATAATCTAATGAAAAAAAAAGGTAATTAAAAATTTAATAAATTAAGTGATGAAGAAGCAGAAGAATTAGGAGAAATAAAATACTCTGAAGTATTAACTTTTTTTTAAAGGGAATGAAAAATGACAAAAATCCTGGGTCTGATGGTTTTTCCGCAGTTCTTCAAATGTGTTTAGATTGACACTGGATATCTTATAGTTAGATCTATTAATTACATGTATAGCTATTCTGTCAAAGAAATTTCTCATGTCCAAAAATTAGGCATAATTACTTTCATCCAAAAAGAAATAAACCTAAGGAATTTCTTAAAAACTGGAGACCTTTCACTGTGTATAGCTAACAGAAAAAGCAAGTGCTAGATAAACTTATAAACAAAGATCAAACTGGCATCATTAAAGGAAGATATATTCGGGAAAATATAAGACTAATATACGATATTATGTATTACACTGAAACACATAACATACCGGGGTTGCTGTTATTAATAGATTTTAAAAAAGCATTCGACTCAGTATCATGATCTTTTATAAATAAAGCACTAGACATATTTAACTTTAAAACTTCTATTAAAGATTAGATCAAAACTTTATATAATAATTCTTTATCTCGTGTAATGGAAAATGGGTTTTTGTCTGAACCATTTCATTTAGAAAAGGGATGCAGACAAGGGGACCCATTGTCGCCATATATGTTTATTATATGCGCTGAAATTCTAGCACTTCTTGTTAGAAATTGTGCATCAATTAAAGGTATAACTATAGATGGAGAAGAATATTTAATATCCCAATATGCGGATGATACCAGTTTCATTCTTGATGGATCACCAGAGTCCCTTCATAGTACGCTAAGAGTTCTAGATCTGGATAGGTAATAAAACGTTTTCTAAAGATGATGTTTTTCACCATGCTAGATGGAAACTAGACTGGGGGGGGGGGGGGGGGGGGGGGGGGGGGCATTTGAATTTAAACTACTTGGAATTAAATTCCCAATCATGTTAGAACATATCGATGAACTCAGTTATGACCCTAAACTATTGGAAATATAAAAGTTAATAAAAAAATATGGTCAGTAAGAAAATTAACTGTTTTAGGACGAGTCACGGTTCTAAAAGCCTTAGTAATACCGAAGTTAACACACCTTTTAATGGTACTACCAAACCCAAACGAACACGTAATAAAACATCTGAATACATTATTTTAAAAACATTATTTGGGAGAATAAACCAGAAAAGATAAAGCGAACTTTAATAACACAAGACTACAAAAATGGGGGTATAAAAATTATAAATATAAATAATTTTCTTATAGCTTTACATTGTGTATGGGTTCGAAGATTGTTTTCAGAGAACTCAAAATGGATAACACTATTTAAGTCAGTTACAGATATATCCACAAAGGGTCTAATCTTATATGGGGATAATTTTATTGTTCGTAAAAATTGCACATGAAAAAGATGTTTTGGAAAAATACTCTGGAAAGTTGGTCAGAAATACAACAAAAACAAAATCTGAATAATGTAGAAGACATACTTGGAACAAATATATGACTTAACAGTAAAATATTAAAAGATCATAAACCATTTTTGTATAAAATCTATATTGTTAAAGGCATTATTTTTATAAATAATTTATTAGACGAAAATGGAAACTTTTAAATATATGACCAGTTTGTTGAAAAATACCATAGAACTACACATTTTATCAACTATGCATAATTAATAAATGCTGTCAAATCATTTATATATAAATTAGATCAGTTAAAAGACGATTATTTTAGCACAGAGAAAAATCCTATATACCCTTTAAAACTGCAACTATTATTAAAAAGTAAACAAAGGTGTAGAGATATGTATGATATTTTAAACTTTCAGTATGCAAAGCCAAAAGCAGAGATAAAATATGGTAATGAAGGCTTCTTATTTGAACAAACTGATTGGGAAAATATTTTATTTTTACCATTTCGATGTGTGAAAGATTCTAGCCTTCGATGGTTTCAGTATAGATTACTGCAAAACATATTAGCTACTAATACTTTTCTATACAAGATTAACTACACTGATTCCGATGTGTGTAGCTTCTGTAATAATTTTCTTGAAACAATACATTTATTTTTCGATTGCGATAAGATACACACTCTATGGGAAGCAGTAACAAATTGGATATTTTCTCGAACAGGAACTATAATTCATTTTAATAAATGTTTGGTTTGGTAAAGAATAATAAAAGCGATTTTATAAACTGGTTAATAATTAATATAAAGTATTATATCTACAGTATGAAAATGCAAAAGCTGTGCATGACATACTGCAGCAGAACTTTGAAATAAAAAGGTATATTCTTTTAAAAACTTATAAATACGATATATTTAACAATGAATGGGCAGCGTGGCAAACATTAATTTATTGAGACTTAAAGGTAATATTGACATGGAGACAGCTTGTTTGGAAACAAAATTCAGACTACATTTTAGAACAAATATAATATTTTAATTTAATCTCTTCCGTATATTTCTGGTAGATGTGTGTACATGTGTGAATAGATGTATAATATATATGTGTATGCATTTATGTATGTGGGTGTGTCCGCCCCCCCCCCCCTTCCCATAAAGTTTGCAACAGTTATAATTTTATTATACATGTATATTAATTTTTTCTTCGTTTTTTTCGATCTCCCTCCAAATCTCCCCAAAAGTTCCCTTGGCGTTCCGCCTCATGTCATTGCCCCTCTCCAAATGGATTTTCTGGATCCGCCACTGAGTACAATACACATTCAATTTAAACTGGTAGATTTCTCTTTAGAAAGAAGGCTATTACTTTAATACACTTCATATTTTACATAATTATATCCTTGGTCAAAATTCCTAGAAATAGCACATGCCAATATATTGTTCCAGATGAATTTATGACAAAAGACATGCCACTAACTTCTATATCTAAGGTTATTCAGTTTCGTCCTCCCTCCCTCCCTCCCTCCCTCTCTCTCTCTCTCTCTCTCTCTCTCTCTCTCTCTCTCTCTCTCTCTCTCTCTCTCTCTCTCTCTCTCTCTCTCTCTCTCTCTCTCTCTCTCTCCCATTCTTTAACTCTTTTTCTTTTATTTCAAATGTTCATAGTTTATCACAGAATTTTTATGCATTCAAATATCCATGTATATTAGTACTGTCGTAATATGGTATAATTATCGTATATATTATTAAAGGGACATTCCTGAGTTTGCTGCATTGTAAGATGTTTCCGAAAAATTAAATATTTCTACGATTAAACTTATATATTAAATATATTTTCTTGTTTAGAATATCAGTGTCTCTATATTCAATGCGTTTCTGGTCGTTTTAATATTTATAAGAAGCCCAAACTGGATTTTGTTTTCAAATAATTTCGTACGTACGAAAAAATATATTTTAGGAAACAAAATGAAATTTAACCTTGAATTATGAATATTTCAATATGTGATATATAACCTGTTTTTAAAATATTGTTTTTCAGATACACACCAATGAAGATACTATATTATTCTACGATTCTAATATTGGTGGCAGTTACGTTATTAATTTTTGAATTTTATTTTACAACACTGATGAATACGAGTACAGTGAACATTCTGCGGACAACCCAATCGTCGCATAGTAAACCATCAGTAAATGTCAACGAAAGGAAAACGTCGCATAGCAACCCGTCAGTAAATGTGACAGCGAGGAAAAGATCCAATAGCAATGCGGGTGTAATTCTAACGGAACTGCCTGTTCCCGAAGCATTTTCCGAGTCAGGATTTTATGGAGACAGAAGAATACTGAAGTACCGATGGTTTTTTAAGCCAAATAAAACCAGACATTTCCAGTTAAATCATCGTTTCTTGAAAGGTTCTGCCAAAGCATGCACACACAAGGAGCGACATCAGCTGGTTGTGTTAGTGATGACAATGCATCACATGGAGTCGCAAAGACAGGCGATTCGTAATACCTGGGGTAGTGTGTCTACCCTGGGTACATGGCCAGGGTCAACAGAGAAATTTTCTATTAAATTACTATTCGTCTTAGGTGTTAGTAAAAACGAATCCTTAAACATCGCTGTCTCTAAGGAAGCAGAGGAAAGGGGAGACTTGATCATAGCTGCATTTGACGAAAGCTACTACAACTTGACACGCAAAGTGTTGATGGGGTTTAAGTGGATTAGTGAGTTCTGCCCCACAGCCAAGTACGTCATGAAAGTTGACGAGGACACGTATCTAAACATCCCGAAGTTTGTAACGCTGATGAATTCCCGCACATGGGACAATACATGGTGTACATGGTGCCAAAAGAAGCATATCCAATAGTCGTGTATCCGCCGCACGTCAAGGGAAACCTGTACTTCATGCCCACTGATGCTGCAATGAAGATCCTAGCCGTGTCTGAATACATGCCATACGTAAGTATGGAGGACACGCATGTGACAGGAATACTGGCTAAAATATTCAATTTCAGACACGTTGGAGTATCTCCAGGACTCTATTATTTAGATAAACCTGCCATGCCGTGTCAGCTAGCAAATGGGAATAAGATGATTTCACAACAAATATTTAATAATACATTTTACGCAATATGGAGTCGAGTTAAAGACCCCTCGTTATGCCAAAACGAGAAATGAGACTGCCGGTTGAGATGCGCAGTCGTGTGAAAACTTCGCTCTGTTGTTCTCGGTCAAAAAATGGATTGAGTTGCGACCCAACATTTAGTTTTGAAGTTTTTATTTAGTAATTGGATTTGATATGCCGGCACGTAAAAAAAAGCCACCCCGAAGAAACAAAAAAAACCGAAACAAAGTACGCTAGCAAGCTTTTGTGAGGAGCACAGTACATGTGATGGTAATACG
This sequence comes from Gigantopelta aegis, assembly GCF_016097555.1. NCBI lineage: Eukaryota > Metazoa > Mollusca > Gastropoda > Neomphalida > Peltospiridae > Gigantopelta > Gigantopelta aegis. The sequence continues at coordinate 36,891,082 of NC_054705.1, read as the reverse complement.
AATACATATATAACGCATGAAAACTTGAAAAACTCGAGGAAAATATAACAAACAAATTGCAGTTGATAAAAATGGAACTGGTTGAGACGATTAGAGAACAATTGATTCAAATTAACGGCACCCTAGTCGCTTACAAAACGAATACTGGCATGCACGAAAGATGAATAGAATTGCTTGAGGATACTGCACGTAAACGTTCAGATGTTAGAACAGAAACAGACGTTAAATTAAAATCACTTCAAGAGGAATTAATTCGTAGCGAAATCCACGACCGCCAATACAATTTATTGTTCTACGGGTTGTAGGTGTCGACGTCTTCGTTAAATGCACGTGAGAATGATTCTACGCACTTTTTTTTATTATTTTTTATTTTTAACGCCACACACATTTACAAAGACATTTTGTTTGATATTTTTGGACATGGATGATGATGAGATGAATGGTGAAGTCGCAGTATTTCCATTTCGGTATAGGACTACTTGACAGGTCCGTGCTCCACGCTTGCTGACAGTTGAGCTATCTCGGTATCAACCGATCCCGGGGTACACGGAACCTGCAGTACAGGCCGGGTAATCATCCCCCATGTGGTGTCATACACTCGGGAGACACACCCATAATCGCACACGTGAAGTGGGTGAAACTTGGTGTATGTGGTCTTACAGCTACCCATTGAGCCTAGCGGTGCACTCACTCTGGGTTGGAGCCGGTACTGGCATGAAAAATCCCCCATTGCCTCAGGTGAGATACGAACCCAGTACCTACCAGCCAGAAGTTCGATGACATAACCACTAAACCACCGAGGTCGATGATTCTACGCACTTTGTTTACTGACACGTTGCAGATAGATAAGGCTCAAGTTGACGGTATTCGTTTCAGAAATGTGCACAGGCTAAGAAAGTTTCCTGACTCAACTGCACCACCGGCCATTATAGCAAACTTCGAATATATGAGGGATAAAGAACTGATTCTAACTAAGGTTTTACTTCTTGGGAAATCAAAAATCACGATTCGTACCGAACATTGAAGGCTGAAAGGGGAGTACTGGCTGAGACTGCTTACAAAATCAGGAAGGAAAAGGGGTGGAAGACGAGAATAAGAGTAGATGATATTAAAGTTATTCTAGAAGTTCGGGAAAATGTCAACAGAAGTTGGGTAAAATACACCTGAGTGAACTGTGCTACAGTATTTTTCCAGTAATAGTACTATTATTACAGACAGTGATGTGTTTTTGTGTGTAGGGGGAGGGGGATATAATTACTTCAGTTGGTATGTGGTATGTGGTATGTGTGGACTTTACGAGCTGGACTACATGTACTAGTCTACAGAAGCTGAATATTTGTAAAATTGTTTCCAAGTGACTTTACGAGCTGGACTACATGTTTCCAAAATTGTTTCCAAGTGACAATGTGGCTGGACAATAACACTAGAATTTTTGCATCATGTGTAGACAATTACAGTACAATATAATTAAAATTAGCTCCACTATTACATGTGGATCTAACAGCAGCCAGTTGGAGCTCATGTCCACTAATCAAAACCTTACTTGCAGAATCATGCCAGTGATTTGAAAATAATTTGAAAACATTCCGAATTATTCTGAGGGTATACGACATGAATTACGAATGCCTTATTTAGACCAGTAGAACTAATTTTAATCAGATTGCTAACAACACTGCGTGATCTCCAATGTCCAAGTAACATTTCGTCTGTAAATAATAATTTAAATATTGACCAATCACACTTCGCCTTTTATAACATTATTTGGGAGCATACACATTCTAAAAATATCGGGTGAGTCTGTTTTAGTGGCCACAGTACAGCGAACCATACCAATACGTACGGGATGGGTTATCAGTCTTCAATTTTACATTACAAATTATTTATTTATTAAAAAAGCTAAAAATATATCAGTCTTCAGTTTTACATTACAAATTATTTATTTTATAAAATAAAAGATGTTTTAAGGCATATAAACTATTTTTTTTTTTTTTTTTTTTTTTGTAGGACTAGTTAAAAGCTAGATTTTCTTTTTAAAATGCCTAACATTACGTGTAATGTCATGTGTAGACAATCACAGTACTGACCTAATTTGCATTTATAAACACTGAACATTGAACGAACAGTTTCGGTATACTAGGACATTGGTCCGATAATATATGTATGGTCAAATGCACATAAACTGAAATATATATATATATATATATATATATATATATTATATATATATATATATATATATATATATATATTTAATGTGTGTCAATTAAAGGTGGGGTTTTTTGGGTGTTATTTTAGGTTTTTTTAGGACTAGTTAAAAGCTAGATTTTCTTTTTAAAAAAGTGCCTAACATAGTAACCTATGTTTGTTGTCATTACAAATGAACAACATTTACGGGGTCTGTGTTGTGATTTATTCAGTGAATGCAGTAAACTTACGTGTATTTGATGATAATATTCTTTGTTGTGTAAACTTAAAATATAAATTATGAATTAAAATTTACAATATGGTAAGATACATATGTACGCAATCACATTCAATTTTTAGCATTTTCTTTTTAGGGAAAAAAACCCCGTTCCAACCTCGGATGCATTCACTTTGTTGAAATAGCTATTGTAGTCTGTAAACTAATATTTTTGGCTGTTTACTGTGGCCCTTTTTCACCTTCAGTGGTGTGACATGACAAAATGAAAGCGAGTCTTTAGAAAATCCTTTTTTTTCCCCTTTTTTTTTGTACTGCACTATTAGTATTAAACTATGCTTGGTTGTGCCAACCAAAATACTTGCATGACTAAATATTTTTCAGTATTCACATATTTAAAATAACGTATGGAACTCCGAAGTTGGGATTTTTTTCTTCATGTTTTTAATATACAAATCAATGTGTTTTCGTTATTCCTATCGAAGTAGGGAACTACCAGTGTCAGACAGAATTGGTCTTTTGTTTCTTGCCTTTCTAGTGTATTGTGGAACATTTGCAGTGGTGTGCCACAGTGGGTTTGTGAGGTTCTTATATATATATATATATATATATATATATATATTATTATTTTTTTTTTTTATTATTATTATTATATTATTATTAATTTTTTTTTAATTATTATTATCATTATTATTATTATTCTTATTATTATTATTATTATTATTATTTTTTTTCTTCTAAAGATTAAAACATTTTGTTATTTATTTGTTTTTTTAAAATTATCAACTATCCACTCTGGAAGTCTTTTTATTTAAAATTTACATGATAGCCACATTATTGAAATGCTATTCACTTGTTGGTAGACAACTACATGTATATCTTTTGAACAGAATTTGGGGCTCTTTCATAGATGTCTTAAAAAAACTATATTGCACTGATAAAATACTTTCAATAAATAGTGTTTAAATTATAAATGGATAATGATATAACTATTATTATCAATGAACTGTAGAGGCTTAAATAATTTCTTGAAAAGAAAGCAAATTTTTCAATATTTAAAAAAGAAAGAGGCAAATATATGCTGTCTTCAAGATGTATATTTTACCAAAGATCAAGAACAAATTATTAAGCAACAATGGGGTTACAGTCAATGCTATTTTAGTTCATATAAATCTAATGCCCGTGGCATAGCTCTATTATTTAATAATAATTTTGAAGTTAAGGTTACAAACAATATTAATGATAATGCAGGAAATCTGTTGGCATTAACAATAGAAATAGATGCTTAATCACTATTACTCATTTATATTTACTGCCTTAACACAGATACACCAGGATTTTTAGCTAATATAGAAAATATTATAGAATCATCTGAAAATAAATATACAATTGTTTGTGGGGACTGGAATCTTGTTCAAGATCCCGCCCTTGATTTATTTAATTACAAAACATTGAATAACCCAAAAAGCTCGAAGACAAGTTATAGATTTTAAAGAAACATTAGACCTTATAGATCCTTGGAGGGAAAAAACCCCCAAATTTGAAAAGGTTCTCCGGGAGGCAACAGACCGCAATAAAACAGTCTTGATTAGATTTTTTTCTTATTTCGCATAACCTTTTATCTTCAATTACTTCAAGTAATATTCTGCTAAGTTTTAAGTCTGATCATTAACATTGAAATTAAAAGAAATTGAAAGAGGAAAAGGTTTTTGGAAATTTAATAATTCTTTACTTCATGATCATACATATGTAAGCTTAGTCAAATAAACTATAAAAGAAACTCTGGAACAATATAAAGATACAGAAAATAATTCAGACTTTACCATAAACGACCAATTATTATGGGAAACATTACTACTTATGATACGTGGAAAAACAATTTTAAATTCATCAACTAAAAAGAAAGTTCAAATGAAAGACGAAATAGACTTAAGTACAAAACTAGTTGACTTAACAAAAGATCTAGATGTTTCAAATGATATTGAAGTAAAAAATAATATTATAAAAGAAATTAAAGAGATAAACAGTAAAATAGAAGATATAAGTATTAAAAAAGCAAAAGGAAATTTTATAAGGTCTAAAGCTAAATGGATGGGAAAAGGCGAGAAACCGAAAAAATATTTGTTAAAGTTAGAATCGAGGAATTTTTTGAATAAATCCTTTACTGAATTAGAAACTAAGGATGGCAAAATTATTAATAAAACATCAGAGAAATATGAAACAAAACAATTTTATGAAAAATTATATTCTAGAAAAGATATTAGTGAAATAAATTTTAATAAATTATTTGTTGAAAATATTTTTTCTAAACTTAATGAAAAAGATGCTAAAAATCTTGAAGGTGAATTGACATATGATGAAATATTAATAGCATTAAAAAGGATGAAAAATTAAAAGAGTCCAGGACCTGATGGGTTTACCACAGAATTCTTTAAATGTTTTTGGCATGACTTAAATAAATATTTATTAAGATCGTTGAATTGTGCATATCAAACGGACAATCTTTCTATAACTCAAAAACAAGAAAATTATTACATGCATTCCCAAGGGAAATAAGCCTAAACAGTTTTTTAAAAATTGGAGGCCAATCTCATTGTTAAACGTTTCATATAAAATTGCATCAGCTGCTATAGCACAAAGGATAAAATTAGTGTTGCCTATTATAATTAGCGAAGAACAAAAAGGATTCATGTCAGGACGATATATAGGTGAGGTAACAAGACTAATATATGACATCATGGAGTATACAGAAATTCAACAAATTCCTGGCTTATTGTTAATTGACTTTGCAAAGGCATTTGACTCTGTAGACTGAGAATTTATTTTTATTTTGGTTCTTCAATACAAAAATGGATTTCATCCTTTTTTAAATTAGAAAGAGATTGCCGTCAGGGGGATCCGATATCTCCATATATATTTCTCATTTGTGATGAGATTCTTAATAGGATGTTAAAAACCAAAAGCAAAATATAAAAGGTTATAATTTATCATGTGACACAATTCACAAGGAGGTCTTACTCTGGGTATGTGCCTAGGGAAATGCTATTGACGGGCAATAAATAGCCAAGGAACATTAAGACGTAACCATTTTAGCCGTCTTATCCCCCCCCCCCCCCCCCCCACCCCCCCCCCCCAAAGAACCCCCCCCCCCCCCCCCCCCAGAAAGAGACAGAGAAATATACAGACCCAGAGACAGAGACCCTTGAGGTTTCAGTCGCAATGTCAACTCTATCGTTCACCTAAGAGCTTAGACATATATATATTTGATCTGTATCACAATGTTGTTAACTTGTTAATCATGTTTCATGTTTGGAAAGTAAAATACAAGAAACTATAAGATCAACTTGAGATTCTGTTTATTCATTCAAATTCATTAACATTAACAACATTACACTGTGTTAATATTTATTATTTTGCTGTACATTGTATTATTATGTTGATAAGTTGTCGCTTCTCGGCCTTTTGGCACAGTAGTGAGCTATTTTGGATTTGCATCCAAGTCTTTAATTTTATATTAATATAGTTCCCTGGGTAGTTTTTGTTTTCCCGTTCCAACCACGTCATGACCGAGGAAGAGGAAATACCAACAGCCGCAGCCACAACTACAACTGGGACATCAGGTGGCGGTGAGTACGATAGACCCCTCTATCTCCACGCCCCTGGCTTCACCCCAGCCCTGACAGGAGAGGAGATCTGCAGAGCCCTGGGGTCCATTGTTAACCACCTGCTTGCCGTCGTACCCAAGGGGCGGAATACTTGGGAGCTTCACATCGACTCACAGGAGATAAGGGACCTCCTAGAGCTGCAGGGCCTCGGGGGGAGAGGCAGGTCGTGCCCGATCGCCCCACGTTTCCCCGGGGGTACGTGGGTAAGGGTAAGGGGATTACCCGTCACTGTTCCCAGTGTTTACGTTGATTTCGTCCTTCAGAGATTTGGAACAATATAATAGTAGTGAGCATTTCTCACTCAACGTGGAAAAACACAACAGTGAAGACAGGAGAGAAAACGTTAAAGATAGACATTAAAAAGGACATACTGGGCAGACTAGAAACAACGATTAACCGTGCGTTTGTAGCGGAAATGGATTTGAATTATATAAGTGATGTAAGGGAAATAGCTCTATTTGTATAAGTCTGTTATGTCATTATATTATTATTATGTTATTGTTAGGTAATTAAAGTTGGTTAGAGTAATTAACTAATTGGAGTAATGTTAAGTTTATAAATGGTAGTTATTAGTGGGGAAAGTAATTAGGTTGGGTTTGGTCTTGAATTATTAGCTGTTAATTATTGGTTTTAAATTATTTATAGCCTAGACACCACTATTGAGTTTTGTATTAATGAGTATATTAAGTTTAGCTTAGGGGGTTTATTTTTCCTGTCCTGGACAGAGGGAACCGGCCAAGGCCGGTCCCTGTGGCCAGGATAGGCGTGTGCTACAACAGCTTGCTCTGAATGTGCACGTAAATCTCTTTGTCATTGGGTTTAGTTTCGAGTTGGCTGAGGGTGAGTAAACTTCACTTATTGCTTCCCCCATCTCTTCAGATTTGGGTTAGCGGATTTAATAATTGGGTTTATTTTTAAAGTTATGGTATAGAAAAAACCACTCTTTAATTTTTGTTTTAATGTAGTTTTAGAAAGGGCCCTGAAAGTTAAAAAACATGTTTATTTTTGTTATATAAAGGAATGATTTATGATTTAATAAGTAAATGATTGATTGAGTTGAGACATCTTGTTTATTTGTTTTATTCTTAGTTGGCTATGAAAATAATATATTATTTATAAATTATAATAATAATTAATAATAATAATAATAATAATTTTAAAAAAATATATTTTTTTAGTTTTAATGTAGTTTTAGAAAGGGCCCTGAAAGTTAAAACACATGTTTATTTTTGTTATATAAAGGAATGATTTATGATTTTATTTTGTAAATAAATGATTGATTGAGTTGAGACTATCTCGTTTATTTGTTTTATTCTTAGTTGGCTATGAAAATATATACGAACTTGGGTTGATCTAACGGGATGGTGCAAGATATTAAATTGAATAATTACACCTCCTGTTACATTTTTGGTGCCGTGACCAGGATAGTCAATTAAGAAATAAAATTTAGTAAGGATAGTCAATTAAGAAATAGAATTTAGTAAGGATAGTTGATTAGGAAATAGAATTTAGTAAGGATAGTCGATTTGATTTTTTGAATTTTTTTTTTTAGATAGTTGATTTGTTAACAAACTGTAGTTAGTGTAGTTTGTTTTAATAATGGTGGTATATGTTTAAGTGTATTATAGTGTAGGTGTTAATTTTGTTAGATATCAGATTTGTTTTAGTTTGGAATTTTTTTTTTTTTTTAATATATATTATTATTGATGTAATTTAGTATTGCTGATTTGTAAATACAAGTAGAGGAATTTTATAATGGCTTATAGACTTGATGAACCAGAGGTTCAAAATCCATTAGTTGAAATACATTTTCAGGAGGCAGATATAAAACCATCATCTGAGGGTTTAGCAAAGCAGGTTCATTTTGGTAGTATTGGTGGAATGGGAAATGTGTTAATACCTTCTAGTACTCCAAACAAAACACTTGGCAAGTCTGGGTAGTATACATGAATCTGTTTTCATAGAAACATCTCAAAGTAATGAAGCAATGTATTCCACCAACATCGAAAGCATGCATACCAATCCGGTAGGTTATGATTGAAATTCCTATTCCCAAAATTCTTGTCCGTTATATCCAAGAGATCAAAAGTTTGGAAGATCGTATAGGTATAGAGATAGTTACCAAAATGATACGTTAGGGAGACAGGGACATTTCCAAAGTGCCAATAGGGACAATGTAACCCAGGGTGTGAGAAACTATAGGGATCCATTTGGCAATGATTCTTTTGAGGTTAGACCTGGTGAGCAAAATCACAGAGATTTTAATCCAGTATTTCACAGAGATGATGGTTATTATAATACTGGGAGTTGTCAGGAAAGTTGTCAGTGCAGTAACCGATTTCCGAATTCCCACAGAATAAGGAGAAGGGAAAAAGAACCTGATCGGTTTGATGGTAAAAGTGTAGACTGGAAAGATTATATTGTTCAGTTTGAGGAAGTTGTTCACTGGAACGATTGTGTATGAGTTTACGTGTTCTGCTCAAAAACTGTTAGGTGTCCTTAGTAGAGATCAACTAAATAGTTATGTGGAACTAAAAAATATATTGTCACAAAGGTTTAATCCAAAGGAGAGAGAGGTAGCTTATCGTTGTGAGTTCAGAAGGCACTATAGGCAGAACGGGGAAAGTGCATCAGATTTCGGTTTTGCATTAAGAAGACTTGCTTGTCTAGCCTTTCCTAGCATATCACACATAGGTAGGGAATTGTATGTGATAGATCAGTTCATTCAAGGTTTGGGTTCATTGGAAATTAGGAAACATGTACAGTTCCATCATCCACAGACACTTGAGTCAGCTACCGGTATATCACTAGCAGTGGAGTTTGAAGTATTTGAAAATACCAATGAAACCTTTAACCTTCGAAAACCTCGTGGAGTTAGTTTTCAAGACGAAACTTTTGGTGTTCATACAGTTAACTCTGATGGGCATAGCAGGAGAGAAAAGAGCAAAATAGATTCTGATCATAATGCTAGCTCTTCAGATGTCACAGTTTTGATTGAAACTATGAAACGTTGTTTTGATCAAATTTCAAGGCAGTTGAAGTCATCAGATGCTAAATCAGCATGTTGAATGTTTCCATTGCCATGGATATGGACACATGTCATATGATTGCCCTAAGAAAAAGGGTGATAGGAGTAGACGTAGTTCTCCTAGTTCAAATAGACGAGTTGAGTGTTACCATTGTCATGAATATGGTCACTTGTCGTATGATTGTCCAAAGAAAGGTAGAGACAGAAGTAAATCTTCTAAAAGGGGTTATGATAATATGGGTTTAAGGGGAAGTCAGCAGCAGGAAAACTAGAGAGGGTTGAGTTTAAGGCCGAAAACCCAACCCAAGTGAAAGATAGGGAACAGGAGAAAAGGCTAAAATGTAACAGATTATATTACACAGTCGTGTTTGTTTGCCCCAACACTACTGGAGAATATGGCTATTTTAATGTTAGTGGACACAGGTTCTTCAGTAAGTTTACTCTCAGAGAGGGTGTACAACAACCTGGGAGAAAATAGGCCACCTCTTCAAGAGGTTCAGACAGTGCTTAACACCGCTGATGGTAGAGACATGGATGCGTTAGGTAAAATAACCATACCTTTTGTGTTAGGAAATTTTGTTTGTGAACAAGAGGTCTTGGTGGCTAAACTTAGAAATCTTGATGGCATTTTTGGAATGGATTTCCTTGAGGAAAATGATATAATGATTAACATTTCAAGAGGTATTTTGAGTATGTCAGGACAAACAGTGAAACTGACACATGAAAAAACGTCCACCTGTGCTAGAATAAAAATAACAAAACATGTAGTTGTTCCTCCCGAGTCTGAGATGTTTATCTCTGGTTATGTTGAGGGAAATCCAGGAAACAGTGTGGATGGTTTGGTGGAACCATATACAAATCTAGATAGAAGGGGATTGTTGTTGACAAGAACCTTGATAGGTGTCAAAAATAAGGAAAACCTAATTTTGTCGGTTATAAATATCACTGATAAACCAATACATCTCAAGAAACATGCTAGAATAGCTTCTGTTCAAGTTGTTCAATCAATCAGTAATGATAGTTCGACGCATAGCATGGCTAATGGAGGTACTGAAAGAAATAAGGTTAGTTCGAAGCAAGTACCTGAACATTTACAGTCCTTGCTCAATAATGTTTCAGAATCATTACAAACTGAGCAAAAGGACAAGTTGAAAGATTTCACAATTGAAAATCAGGATGTTTTTGTTGGTTCAGATGGAAAGTTGGGCAGAACTGATTAAGTTGAACACACTATAAATACAGAGAGTTCAAGACCAATTAAACTTCCTCTTCGCAGATTACCACAAACACAAAAGAAAGTGGCTAAGGATGAAATTGAGAAAATGTTACGGGATGACATAATAGAACCCAGTGATAGTCCTTGGGCTGCTGCGATAATATTAGTCACACAACGGGATGGGTCTGTTAGGTTTTGTGTTGATTATAAAAAATTGAACGCAGTTACCCAAACGGATGCATATCCATTGCCTCGGATAGATTCCTGTCTTGAAGCATTATCAGGGGCAAAGTGGTTTAACACATTAGATTTAGCATCAGGGTATTGGCAGTGTCCCATGGCTGAGAAGGATAAAAAGAAAACAGCTTTTGTTACCCAAAATGGTCTATATCAATTTAAAGTCTTACCATTTGGTTTATCCAATGCACCCGCATGTTTCGAAGACCTATGGACCTTGTATTGCGTGGGTTACAGTGGGAACGTTGTCTGTGTTACCTCGATGATGTCAAAGTGTTTGGATCAGATTTTGACAACACACTGGAAAATCTTGGAATGGTTTTTGCCAGATTTAGAAAAGCAAATTTAAAGTTAAAGCCAAAAAAGTGTTTCCTGTTTAAAACCGAAGTTCATTTTTTAGGTCATGTAGTCTCTGGGGAAGGAATTAAGTGTGACCCGGTAAAAGTGCAAACTGTTAGGGATTGGCCTATTCCATCTTCTTGGGTTAGCAGGACCACTTACTGATCTTACATGTAAATCAAAGAAGTTTGTTTGGAGTTCTCAGTGTCAGGAAGCTTTTGAAAAGCTTAAACATTTATTGATAACAGCACCGATTCTGTCCTTTCCTGAAACGGATAGGTATTTTGTTTTAGACACAGATGCTAGCTTGAATGGTACTGGCGCCGTTCTGTCTCAGGTTCAAAATGGAGAAGAACATGTCATTGCTTATGCTAGTAAAACTCTTAGCAAGACTCAAAAACGTTATTACACAACTTTGCGAAAATTATTAGCTGTAGTGGCATTTGTGAAACAATTCAGACATTTTCTTTGGGGTCGACATTTTATTGTAAGAACTGACCACGCTTCTCTTACATGGCTTAAAAAATTTAAAGAGCCAGAAGGAATGTTAGCTCGTTGGTTAACAGTACTAGAGACTTATGATTTTACTTTGGAATATCGAAAAGGTAGTAATCATAAAAATGCTGATGTTTTGTCGAGAAGACCTTTCAGAAAGTGTAAAAGAGATAATTGTCCTGATTGTCTTAACACCATTGTAAAGGGGACACGGTTTCTTTTGTGGCCCCAGTTGTTTTTGGTGACACTGTAAATAGAAGTCTAAATTCAAATTCAGTTGACAAAACTGTTGATAATGATTTGGTGAATGATGATGTTTTACCAAACTGGCTTGGTGTATGGAATCCAAAACAAATTAGAAGTTGGCAGACAAATGATTATGAAATAAATGAGATAGTACAAGTAAAGTCTAGATATGAAAACAAGCCACCAGCAGTTGTCATTGCTGGTAATTCCCCAGCTGTTAGGTCACTCTGGAGTCGTTGGGAATATCTAATTGTACATGATGGTGTTTTATATCATAAATGGAGAAAAGGAACTGAAGGTGAGGAGATATTACATTTGGTTGCTCCTCAGGAAATTCGCTCAAAGATTATGACAATATTACATAACAGTCGTATAGCTGGTCATTTGGGTCGAGATAAATCTCTGCCATCTATTCAGAGAAGGTTTTTCTGACCTGGTATGTCTACTGATGTAGGAAGATGGTGTCGTTTGTGTGATCAGTGTTCAAAAGAGTAAGCCAGGTCCAGGTTTAGGCAAATCACCTCCGAAACAGTCAGAAGTGGGAGCTCCTTTGGACAGGATTGGAATTGATATTATTGGTCCTTGTCCAATAACAGAAAATGGAAATGAATATAGTTTGGTTATAGGCGACTACTTTTTGAAATGGAAGGAGGCTTATCCTATTCCTTGTCATAATGCTTTAACAGTTGCGGACAAGCTTGTAAATGAATGATTTTGTCGTTTTGGAGTTCCTCGTCAAATTCATACAGATCAGGGTGCTGGATTTGATTCACATTTATTTAAACATCTTTGTGAAAAACTTGACATAGAAAAAACAAGAACTTGTCCATATCGACCACAGTCAGATGGCTTAGTCGAGCAGTTTAACAGAACTTTAAAACAAATGTTATCTGTTTTTGTTAATGAAAACCGTAATGATTGGGATGATCATATTCCATATGTTTTGATGGCATATCGAGCGTCGGTTCATGACAATACTGGCTGTAGTTCTAATCTTCTTATGTTTGGACACGAAATAACGTTTCCAATTGACTTAATGGTTGGAAATCCTCCAAATAAAGAAACTCAGCCTTGTCAGGTTCAGTATATGGCATGGTTGGAGAATAGTTTGAGAAACTCTTTCAAGTTTGCAAAAGAACACTTAGGTAAAAGTGCCCTCAGGCAAAAGTTAATTATGACCGTGGGTTAAAGCCACGAAAGTTTGTTAAAGATAGCTTTGTTTGGCGTTGGTATCCTCCTAGTTTTAGAAAGGGCCCTGAAAGTTAAAACACATGTTTATTTTTGTTACATAAAGGAATGATTTATGATTTTATTTTGTAAATAAATGATTGATTTAGTTGAGACTATCTCGTTTATTTGTTTTATTCTTAGTTGGCTATGAAAATATATACGAACTTGGGTTGATCTAAAGGGATGGTGCAAGATATTAAATTGAATAATTACACCTCCTGTTACACGTCACCACAACCAGCCCGAACTTTGCTTTGGGTGTGTCAAACCGGGACATCACCAGTGGGACTGCCCAAGCCGACAAGCGACCTTTTAGGATAGATATAGTGGAGGGAGGGGATGTTGACAAAGTCCTGGGAGTTAACACCACCACCTCACCCCCAACCACCACCACCAAAGAAGAGCGTGACGCTGGCCCAGTTATAGACACGGACCCCCCCCCCCCCCCCCCCCCCCCCCGAACAAACGGAACACGAAGGAAGAGAGGAGACAAGAGCTAAAACAAAGAAAGAAAAGAAGAAAGAACGGAAGGAAAAGGAGGAGGAGACGAAAAGGGACCTATCCACCTCGGAAGACGCGTTCCCGGAGAAGGCTGTTCTCGACCTCCCCCAACAAGTACCCTCCAGAACCAAGGACCAGAAGGCTTTTTGTGCCCCTCTCTTCGATTCAAACCCCTCTTTTCGACACGGACTGACCAAGGACTACGAGACTGACCACCGATTACACCTAGTTAATGGATAACGATATGGACCCGCCCCCCGGACCACTCTTTCGCTAAGCGACCAGGGGAAAATGTGTGTGCATTCGTCTTGTGTTCCGTCTGTGTGTTCGTCTTTGTGATCGTTATTAATTGTGGAAGGAGCTATGTATTCGTTGTGTCCTGTGGATCTGTGTTGTGTTGTTCTGTGTATATGTGTTTGTTTCACGTGGACGTCTGTTAACTGTTTTCGTCTTAGTGGATCTGTGTTGTGTTGTTCTGTGTATATGTGTTTGTTTCACGTGGACATCTGTTAACTGTTTTCGTCTTAGTGGATCTGTGTTGTGTTGTTCTGTGTATATGTGTTTGTTTCACGTGGACCTCTGTTAACTGTTTTCGTCTTGGTGGATCTGTGTTGTGTTGTTCAATGTTGTTCTGTGTATATGTGTTTGTTTAACGTGAACCTCTGTTAACCGTTTTCGTCTTGGAGTTATGTGTTGTTCTGTGTATATGTGTTTGTTTCACGTGGACGTCTGTTAACTGTTTTCGTCTTGGTGGATCTGTGTTGTGTTGTTCAGTATATATGTGTTTGTTTCACGTGGACGTCTGTTAACTGTTTCCGGCCACCCCCACACCCTGTCGCCTGTTAGGCCAGGGTCTTTAACTGACTTGGTGTGCTCTGGGGTCCCCGCGACAGGAACTGTATGTGAATGTAAATGTACTGTATACATGTTTCATTATGTGTTGTTTATTTATGTGTTTGTGTATTATTAGTATGTTTTTAAATGTCAGCACTCAAACCCACCATGAAAGTTGGCACACTTAACGTTAACGGCTTTGTGGCCAGCGCCACAAAGCGCTCCCTTATTTTTGATCAATTAAGTAAAGAAAAACTAGATATTATTTGTTTACAAGAAACTCACTTAAATGATAAAGATAATATTAAAGATTTGTTTAAAGATTTTAAAGGGAACATTTTTCTAAATTCATGCAATATAGGTCGAAAATGGGGGGTTGCTATTTTATTCAGAGAAGGGTTAGAAATCAAAGTGATTAACACTCTTAAAGATAGAGAAGGGAGAGATATAAGTTTACTTTGCCAACTTAAGAGCCAGGTAATTAACGTAGTTAATCTGTATTGTCCGGTGAACCCATGCCACAGCGCAATGAGTTTATTGCAAGTTCAAATTCCAAGTTCCAGTCCTTTATTGCGTTAAGTTTTGCAAGTTATTAACATTATAACAATGTAAGCCCCCAGCAGTACCAACAGTTCCAGCCATACCCGGTATCCCAGTCCAATTTCCAACCCGTCTTAAACCAAGCCACGCCCATGGTTAACCAGCTTCCTCCACTCTAGGCGCAAGAATTAAACGCAAAAATTGATAGTATCGCTAAGAACCTTGAGAAATTAGACAAGATAGAAAGCTCAGTCGGTGCAATCAAATCTGAAGTAAAACATCTCGCGGAAAGAATCCCCGACGTAGAAAAAAGTGAACAGTTTTTTTTAACAATATGCTAGAAGAGCAAAACGTCCGTAGTAATGGTGTTGACACTGCTGTAGGCGAGCTACGCCAGACTCTAGAACGATAACACGTCAGAAGAGATTCTTGATCTCTTCAGAGTCGCTCCATGAGAGACAACCTGATATTTTATAATATCCCCGAAAATGAAGGAGAGGAATGCCCTAATGTTATTAAACAATTCTGTCCTGAAAAACTCGACCTCAGTGAACCGTTAGAAATAGACAGGGCGAATCGGATAGGAAGACCAACTAATGGCAAGAACCGACCAATAGTCATTAAATTCCGTAGTTTTCCTAAGCGAAACACCGTTAGAAAAACCAGCGGTAAGCTTAAACAAACTAATTTTGCTATTGGAGAACAGTTCCCAAAGATTGTTCAGGAGCGGAGGAAAGTGTTGCTACCAGTGTTTAAACCAGCCCAGGGCAGCAGGGGAAAAAAGCAGCGCTAATAAGAGACAAGTTGTACACAATAGGTCGTTATACACTGGGCCTTTGGGATCGCATCCGGCATAGGGTTTTCAGGACAGTGCACATTCTCTAAAAGTTATTTCTTGGAACATAAATGGTGGTTTTAATACCAAATGGAAAGACCAAGGTTTTCGTAGTTATTGTTGTAATTATGATGTTATATTTTTGTGTGAATGTTGGTTTGAAAACAAATATAGCTGTACAGTTGATGGGTTCAAATCATATGTTAAAATCGAAATCGACGCAAGGAGGTGGCTGTATTATTCTAATTAGAGATACGTATGTTCCTTTTATTATCCACATGGTTCGAGATATAGGGGGAAATATAATTGGTATGACACACGTGCGTCATAACGATTCCACGTGGACTTACGCGGTTTGCGGATGATACAATGACCGCATTTGACCTGACCTGACCTGACAAAGGACTACTTTTCTACGTCATTCGTAAGATGTCATCAATGACTTTACAAAAACAAAGTATCGTACGTGCGAATTTTGACGAAATATTTTAATTCATCAAATGAAATAAGCTAACAAGACTGCAATAAACGTTTTGTTTATTTTTAATAGTAATATGTCAAATTTACATAAATTACAGTTTGTATATAGACTAGTATATATTTACAATCGTTGCAGACGACAGATATGGCAGCTTTAGCTATACCAGATATTCCGGTAAATTCGCTAGTGAAAATTGACGGAAGATTAAGTGGAAGAGTTATAAAAGTAATTCAACCATTAGATACATATAATATAACAGATGGCCAGATATAGATTACAAGTAATTGCGGAAACAGTTTCCAAAACTCGCCAGACGATCCATCGGCTTTACCTGACGAGGCAATAAATGACCTTATCACTGATGATTTTTTTTGACGAACCCGCACCCGGCGAACCGACACACGACAATAACTCGAAACGATTTCAGCACATATTCAACAAGGACATAGATACATTTTTGAAAACAAATTTGAATGAAAACACAAGCAAAAAACCCCCACCAAAATATGATACGAACATACTGTTATATTCTTTTCTCGCCGGCCCCTGCGTGTGCTGTAACCTCACCGTGGTGCAGGGGTGTAACATTGTCTTTGAGAATGGCCAATATAGCACAAAATTTAAGTTTTGAGTAAAATTCAGTATCCGTAAAATTCTGTGATATTTGTGTTTTTGCACAGTTCTTTACACTGTTTTTGTTTGTCTTGAATTTTTATATTGATGTTGATCATCACTTTACTTATTTGCATTACCATAGTTTGACACCCAATAGCCGATGTATTTTTCGTGCTGGGGTGTCGTTAAACATTCATTCATTCATTCATTCATTTCTCGCCGAGGTCGAAAACGAACGTGGAGGTCTTCAGCACAATCCACCACCTGATGTTGACAAGTTATTGTGCAAGTTGTTTTTAATAAGGGTTACGAAAGCAAACGGCGAGGAGTACGAGCCCAGTAGACTACGATCAATGTTATCAAGTTTTGATAGACATTTAAAACAAAATAAGTACGGCACATCACTGATAGTCGACCCCATCTTCGCACAAACACGTCAGGTGTTAAAGGGACATTCCCGAGTTTGCTGCAATCTTAAAGATGTTATCGACTAACAGAGACTTTTTCACGATTGTAATTACATGTCAAATATATTTTTCTGTATAACATATTAGTGGCTGTATATTAAGCGTGTTTCTGATCGTTCTAATATTTGTACTAGGTTAAATTTCATTTTATTTCCTAAAATATGTTTTTTTCGTACGTACGAAATTATTTGAAGACAGACTCCAGTTTGGGCTTCTTACAAATATTAAGACGATCAGAAACACATTGAATATACAGACACTGATATTCTAAACAAGAACATATATTTATTATGTAAGTTTAATCGTAGAACTATTTTATTATTAGTCGGAAACATCTTACAATGCAGCAAACTCAGGAATGTCCCTTTAATATCAAAAAAAAAAACAATTTAAAAAAGGAAGGCAAAGGAAATTTACCTTATCAGGCAGATACCATTTCGGATGATGAAGTATAAATCCTATGGTCGCGTAATCAACTCGGTAGAGACAATCCAGAATCCTTACTGAACACACTCTGGTGGCTAAACACTGTACACTTTGGAATGTGATCGGTGACTCCACACAGAAACATGTGCTGGGGTGACATCAGTTTAAAAACCACAGACAAAAACAAGGACAGGATGCGATATTCGGAACACTAGAAAACTCCCACCGAGGGTTTGGGCCACTCCAAATAATCCATCTCGATGCCAGTTGAAATAATATACAAGATATACAAACGACTTCGCCCATCTGATTTTTGTAATTACACTCATCCCTTTTACTTGGCGACTGCTTGCAAAACGAAACCGTTCCCAGGTCAGCTATGGTTTAAAAGGCAACCGGTTGGGAAAAACAAGTTGGGTACTATAATGAAAACCATGGTTTCAGCAGCTGGTTTGACTGGTGACAAAAAGCTAACAACCCACAGTGCCAGGAAACATTTGATTCAGAAAATGCAGGATAACAAATTGGCTCCAACTCACATAATGCAAATTTCCGGGTGTAAAACGTCCAAAATATTAACAATTATTCTCGGCTGTCTGACGAACAACATAAAAACACCAGCAGTATCCTAACAAAAACAAAACACAACAGTCAATTCTCGCTTGTATCAGCAACATCTTCCTCTGTCCAGCCACTTCAGGCATCTTTGTGCAGCAATTCATCTTCGGCGCTGTCTATATCTACAACGACATCTAATTCAAATGTCCACTCAGTTTCATCAGAATTCGTGCACACAATATTTGGAGGGAACATTTATGGTGGAACATTCCATGTGAATGTGGGTTTACAGCCTGCCAAGTCGCCTCCAGTTAAAAAACGACGAATCCTTCCAGTATCAGATTCACCAGACGATGAATAAAAACACTGAAACAAAACTCAATGACTTCATATTGTGCTCAATCTGATTAAAATTAGCTCTACTGGTGTCACCAGTAGATCTAACAGCATTGCATGGACTCCCATGTCCAGGTGACATTTCATCTATAAATAACAATTTAAATATCGACCAATTACACTTCGCCTTTTATAACGTTATTCGGGAGCATACAAATTCTAAAAATATCGATCGAGACTATTCAAGCAATAGGCGCGAACTTGCTGGTCTATTTCAACATTGAAAAAACAGAGGGAAAAGTGCAATAATAAACTCTGGATTGTATACTAACATAAACAGATTTTATGGCTATACCATCACGGTTTTTTTTTCCGTCTTGAAACGAATTTTATATTGAAATTAGTTTCTGGCATACTTCGTAATTCACCGAAATCATTTCGTATACCCTCGGCATAATCCCGAATGTTTTCAAATTCTTTTCAAATCACTGGCATGATTTTGCAAGTAAGGTTTTGATTGGTCGAATGAAAGGTCAACTGGACATGAGCTCCAACGGGCTGCTGTTAGATCCACATGTAATAGTTGAGCTAATTTTAATTAGATTGTATTATGCTCTACATTGTTATTTTTCATTCATCTTTATTAATTTTAATACTTGTTAAATTTTACAACGAAAATCCCTGTTTCTTTAATGGCACTTCCCATTGTTGACGTTTTTATGCTCCAACATTTCAGGGGCGTCGGAAAGAACATGAAATGGTTGGGAAATCGGAGGGTTTGTTGCGGGAAATCTTTTAAAAAATATATCCATGTGAATATTGTTTTTTGATTCACTTTCGGGCGATTCAATGCCCCATTTAATTTTTGTATGTTTGATAAAGTACATGACGTTTTAAAGAAAATTATGAATTCCCAACGTTTGTTTGTGGTTTCATCCGTTAAATAAAAGCTATTTAACTGTTAGATTTGATAAATCGTAGGCCTTGTTAATTTTTTTATTTATTAATTTAATGCTAACCGTAATATTTTCTCTACAGTTATTAATATTAAAAACATACAATTTATGGTACATTATAAAATATCCCTTTCTACTAATCTAAAAATAGAAAAGAGTGGCCCATGGTCCCAGGGGATTTCCTCTCGTGATGTGTGGACATTTTTGGGAAGGGGTGGGGAATGGTGGTGGATGTAAATTAATGTTGTGACGCATAATAATAATAAAAATACTACTAATAATAAATATGAATATGAACAGAAATTACGACAAAATTGGTTATATTTAAATTATTCTGTATACACCAAAACTATTGTGCGAAAAGTAGCTGCCATTGATATTACGTCAATGCTGATTACAAACAAAAATTGACAATGCACAAATTTAAAATACATTTGTATGAAATAATGTTATTTTCATTTTATTTATTAAATTTTATTGGGAAATATCAATTGTTTCCTTTTATTTTTCATTATTTGATTTTATGGAACTATTTGCTAGGGGTGCAACATTACAACGGTTGTCCTCCGGCGACCTGTCAGCTGACATTACATTATGTGTATCCTAGACAACGCAATCGGTTCCGTTTCTTTCTTTCTCGCTCGGAGAATAACACAATTCACAAACTCGTTTCATAATTTTCGTACGATCCTCGCGCTCATGTAATAATCTTTATTTATTTGATCTAGTACCACTGTGTCAAGTAGCCTTGTGCTTGGAACATGTATGGGGTACCTGTAAAAAAAACCTACTCAAAGTTTGTGCGAACTAGGGGTGTTGTAGAAACATCTGGTTATACCGAAAATAAGCCATGAAAGGTACCATTTTCTGCAGTTAATACTCTGAGGTAGGGGTTGTAGTACTGAATTTTATTGATCATGGTTTGGTTGATATATTGCATATAGTGTTTTTAAGCACAAACGTTAAGATTTTCGCCTATGAGATTTTATTCGGTATACTCCAACCCTCAAGTTTATCAAGGCACACCACTCGTGTACAAAAGCTATTTTCCATTATGCTCTCAAGAGTTGCCGGCCTCTAATATTTACTAAGATTGCGGAACCTGTTTTACACAAATTTACTCTTCGAATTCACTCGTGGAGAGTAAGTGATGATGAAACTGGGGCAACGTGTTCAAGTCTTATGTGTACTAGCATGAGAAATTGTTTTAATACTATATTCAAAGAGTGTATTTAACGTTATTTGTCCCATTTGGTGATGATATCGGGGCATAGTCTGAGTCTCTCCATGGACGGGGATGGATCCTAGAATTCTTCAATAAGTGCTTAAGACTAGATATGCCACATGTTAGCTCCGATTTCGAAAAGATAATCTCAAATGCAATTCTAAATGTATGATGAGTTCTGTTGTGAAACTCATCTATAGTCCCTCCCGTCCTACAAAAATGTTGGGTTTTTGTTTCTTTTTGTAATTAATTTCAGTTTTGATTGACGTAAGATGAAAAGTAAAAGTGTTTTGGAAATAAATAAAAAAAACCTATGTTTGTGTGCCATTTAGAAAACAATCGGCGCAGAAATAAATAACTTGTAATACATTTCACAGCATAAAAAGTTTGTTTTGTTTAGCGACACCACTAGAGCACATTGATTTATTAATCATCGGCTATTGGATGTCAAACATATGGTCATTTTGACAGTAATAGAGATGAAACACGTTACTGTTTTCCATTAGTAGCAAAGGATCTTTTATATGCACCATCCCACAGACACGATAGCACATACCACGGCCTTTGATATACCAGTCACAGAGATAAAAACCCGCTACATTTGTTCCATTAGTAGCAAGGGTTCTTTTATATGCACCATCCCAGACAGGATAGTACATACCACGGCACATATACACGGGGCTGGAGAGGCTCAGAATCCTAGGAAACTCTCCTAGGAGAAGACAAACTCCAAACTCAAACCAAGTGCATTGAAGTCAGTGTACAGAAGCTATGCATCAGCATTAGCGTGGAAACCGAAAGGAAATGTCTGTACATGCACCAAGCTCTATGCTTATGATCCTCTTCCTCATATAAACCACACCCACTATCGTTTTGCATGTGTGTATTGTGTGTAACTATGTTGTATTATTTATGTTATGTATTCAGCTGATGAATTGTAAAACTCAAGGCAAATAAAAAACTTGAACTTGAAAAACCGGATCACGCCGGGAAACTGTGGCCGAATTTACAAAGCCTGTTTATGTTTTACACGCGTGGAACTACATACATTTACAATGCTTAAATGCATATTGTCACTGACCTGTTTAATGGTCTAACAAAGTATTACCTGAACAAAAATAATTTGATTTGTCCCTAAATGTACTTTATTCAACTATCTTCATAACCACCATACTCCATTTATTAATGAGATTTTGTAGGGGGACGTAGCCCAGTGGTAAGGTTTTCGCTTGATGTGCGGTCGGTCTGGGATTTCATTCAGAAGTTGACGTCCAATAGCCGATGATTAAAGTTACATTATCTGGTTACCGTATTATAACATCATGTACAAATGTGAAATACAAGCTCAAATGCACTTTTAAAAAAGTCGTGTGTGTTCGCTATGGACGGATATCGTCAAACGTATACGCTTGATTCGTCGCCCGTGCCGCCATAGCTCTGCAAAGCGCACACGACAGTCTGTTGTTTAACGACATCAAATTTAATAATCATCCGACCCCATACAACCGTAAATAAAATGTGTTGAGTGCGTCGTTAAATAAAACATATCCTATCCTTCCTTCCATCTGCTGTTGGATGTCTAACATTTGGTAATTTTGACATATAATCTTAGAGAGGAATCGGGTGCATGTGCAGGGGGAGTGTATTGGAGGTAGAAACCCTTACTTGCCCAAGCTTTAAAAACATTGAAATGTATTTTTTGGGGGAGCATGACCCCATATAAACTTCGCTTAACACAGTCTATAAACCCAACCCCGCTGAAATTCCTGCACACGCGCCTTGGAAACCCGCTACATTTGTTTTTAGCAAGGGATTGTTTATATGTACCATCCAACAGACAGGATATCACATACCATGGTCTTTTTGTATACCCGCCGATGGGGATCGATCCTAGACTGACCGCGCATTTCCAAAAAACACCTTGGATAAGCCAGCGTAGTGAAACCAATGCGGAGTGCGGCGTCATATATGCACCAAACGTAATTGGATTTTCTGTTCTATATGCTTAAATAATAAAAGTATTCCAGGGAATGTAGTTTTAATAAATCAATGTGCTCTAGTGGTGTTTTGTTTAACCGACACCACAAGTGCACATTAGTAGAGGGAAAGTAGGATGTATCCGCACCGTCTACCGACGGTGCTGTGGGCGTGGCCTATGATTGACAGGTTCTACGCGGCACGAAGATAATTAAGCAATTAAGAATGAATCGGAACAAGAGTAGTTCGGTCGACCGTAAACGACAAGTACCAATCATCGTTACGAGACGAGAGGAGGTTCGGGCCATGGTCGCCGCGTATTACGAAAGGTAAAACTGCTTCTTTTAAGCGGAAGTAATTTCTTGCATACGAGTAAGCGGCTGGACAACTATCGGTATAATGACGAGATGGGGGGGGGGGGGGGGGGGGGGGGGAATGAAAGCAGTTTCTCTCCACGATGTAACTTTTGGTTATTGGTGATTACAGTAGCAGAAGTGAACATCGTCGAATGACCAACGACTGGGAGGGAAGGGAGGAGTAGGCAAATCGGCTTACATGTTTTGTTCAAATATAAACATATGTATATCCAATACATTTTCTGGTCATCATAATGTTTTGTAGGAGCTCAGTGTCGATTTTTGCCTAAAATAATTTCGTACGTATCAAACTGACACACGAAATTTGAAATTACTGGGGTTGTTGGAACTTCCGAATGCATTCCCTTTGTATTTGAAACATGTTGCGATAAGAAATCGTAAAACCAGTAGGAAATGTGTTAATTTAGATGGAGGGAACGAATGGAACTCTTCATACAGCTTAAAACTCAGGACTGCCCGTTTAAGCAATGAATGATGAATCGGAATAACGAAGAGCTGAGTCGATCTTCATTACAGACTGGGGGAGGGGGGGGGGGGGGTTGTCGGGCAACGGTAGCTGCGTATTAATTATAAAAAACTACTTAGTCGTTGCACATCACAGACATATATACAACATAGGAATTCTTATTGTCAAAACAAATAACAAATCTAACCGTACCCACACAGTTTACTTCATAGCCAATGTACATTTCAACGTATAATAGTAACCCGTTTAACCAGTCGCTCACCGACTGACCTGCTTTTTGTCAGGGACAGAGCTATATTATATTCTCAATATTTGCCTGGCTAGGTTTGACCTCACATATCTATTGTTAGCGACAGAGTACGCTTTACGTGTGTCATACCTTAGAAATTCTATCAAAACTAAAACCAATTTATTAATTTGTAACGTGAAAAGTACCCACACTGTGTTCACGTCAAATGTTTACTTTAATTGGTTGATTACTTATCGGCTATTGAATGTCACACATTCGGTAATTTATACATGCTTTCCGGAAATTTTTAAAATAACAATTCTCAGAGACCCGTTTTCGGGGCAATTTAGTGATGTATATTGTAGCTGATTAAAGATTATATTTAACATCCATTAAAGGGACATTCCCGAGTTTGCTGCAATTTTTAATATGTTATCGACTAACTGAGAATTTTTAACGATTGTAATTACATATCAAATATATTTTTCTGTATAACATATTAGTGGCTGTATATTAAGCATGTTTCTGATCGTTCTAATATTGTACTAGCTTAAATTTCATTTTATTTCCTAAAATATGTTTTTTTCGTACGTACGAAATTATTTGAAGACAGACTCCAGTTTGGGTTTCTTACAAATATTAAGATATTAGGTTAAATTTCATTTTATTTCTAATATCTATTTTTTTCGTACGTACGAAATTATTTGAAGACAAAATCCAAGATTTTGTTACGTCACTGTTTGTTTCAGCGCTAAACCTAGTTAACGAGTCTACCGCTGCTAAATATAGTGACATTCGACCCACATTACTGACGTTGTTTACACCTGTCGCAAATGAAAAGAATGATAATGGATGATAAAAATGTATTACTGGAGGAAAACAAACATTCTGAAAGCAAGCCTAAGCCAATCCTGGGAGAGTGGCAGTCCTCCTATAGACAGTGCAGGAAGGATGGAATAGTCTTGTGTCGTGCTCGAGAGTGGCAGTCCTCCTATAGACAGTGCAAGAAGGATGGAATAGTCTTGTGTCGTGCTCGAGAGTGGCAGTCCTCCTATAGACAGTGCAGGTAGGATGGAATAGTCTTGTGTCGTGCTCGAGAGTGGCAGTCCTCCTATAGACAGTGCAGGGAGGATGGAATAGTATTGTGTCGTGCTCGAGAGCGGCAGTCCTCCTATAGACAGTGCAGGGAGGATGGAATAGTCTTGTGTCGTGCTCGAGAGTGGCAGTCCTCCTATAGACAGTGCAAGAAGGATGGAATAGTCTTGTGTCGTGCTCGAGAGTGGCAGTCCTCCTATAGACAGTGCAAGAAGGATGGAATAGTCTTATGTCGTGCTCGCATCCGTCATACCTACTTGACCCATTCATTTATCTTGAAGAAGGATCCTCCACCTCAGTGTGTGCACTGTCAGTGTAATCTGATGGTGCGCCACATTTTGGTGGAATACACTCATCTGAAAGAAACTAAACCAGATATCTGTAGAGCGGGATGTAGCTTAAGCGGTAGCGTGTCCGCATGTGAAGCGGTCAGTCATCGGATCGATCCTTCTCAGTAGACCCATTTGCAGTTTGGGCTATTTTCCGTTCCAACCAGTGGTCCACAACTGGTTCATTAAAGGCCGTGGTATGTGCTGTCCTGTCTGTGGGAATTTGCATATAAAAGACCCCTTGCTGCTTATCGGAAAGAGTAGCCTAAGTGGCGGCAGCGGTTTTCCTCTAAAGAAATATGTCAGAATGACCATATGTTTGACGTCCAATAGCCGATGATAAAATCAAAATCAATGTGCTCTAGAGGCGTCGTTAAATAAAACAAACTTTACTTTTTACTTTTACTAAAACAGATACCAAGAAATGTGATGGAATAATTTCGATTCCATTCAGAACTTTTATTGCAATTTCTTCGTGATACTGAATTTTATTCTAAATTTTAATATTACCTATCTGTGACATTTGTATTTTTTTGCACAGTTCTTTACACTGTTTTTACTTAACTGTTGAATGTTTATATTGATGTGGTTTATCACTTAATGTTTTGCATTTACCATAGTTTGACCCTCAATAGCCGATGTATTTTTCGTGCTGGGATGTCGTTAAACATTCATTCATTCGTTCATTCATTATTTCATTCATTCATTCGTTCATTCATTCATTCGTTCGTTCATTCATTCATTCATTCATTCATTCATGCATCCATTCATTCATTCATTCATTCATCCATTCATTCATTCATGCATCCATTCATTCATTCATTCATTCATTCATTCTGAGAGTAGGCCTACTCCTAAAGCATTTCGTTTCATTTCAACTTATTTTCGTGCTTATATCTAATTAAGGTTCAAGCACGCTGTCCTAGGCACACACCTCTGCTATCTGGGCTGTATGTCCAGGACAGTGGGTTAGTTGTTAGTTGTTAGTGGTTAGTGAGTGAGAGAGAAGAGGGTGTAGTTGTCTTACACTTACCCAATGAGTCGCTAAAACTCGCTCTGAGTGGGAGTCTGGAACCAGGCTGCGAACCCTGTACCTATCAGCTTTATTTCCGATGGCTTAACCACGGCACTACCGAGGCCGGTTCTAAAGCAATTTTCATTTCAGTTCAACTTATTTTCGTGCTTATATCCAATTAAGGTTCAAGCACGCTGTCCTGAGCACACACCTGAGATATCTGGGCTGTCTGTCAGGACAGTGGGTTAGTTGTTAGTGGTTAGTGAGAGAGAAGAGGATGAAGTAAAACTTAACAGAGCACTATAAAGTTATACACGGACTTTGAGCTCAGTATATTGAAGCATTGCGAAAACATAGTCCGGAAAACAAATTTTCGTATCGCTTGTGTTCAAGGGACATAACTCTTTCAAAAAAAAGAAGAGGATAAACCGTCACAAAAGTTAAACGTGATCTGTAACAGTTCCTTATCAAGCCATCAGGGCCGGTCAAAATCCTAGGTGGGGGCACTACGTTTTATAAACAAACGAAACACTATACAAATTAAACCCTGAGATATGTATGCTATTTTCTGGAGTTAAAAAACAAGTGAGATTCTCAGGGAGCAACTGCCCCCCCCCTCCCTTCCCCCCCCCCCCGGGAGGGTACGGCCCTGGCCATACACCACATGTACGCTTAATATCTTGAGGTATTGTGGCCGTGAAAACTATATGTGGGACAGACGGACAGAAAAAAAGTTTTGGTTTGATTAACGACACCACTAGAGCACATTGATTTATTAATCATCGGCTATTAGATGTAAAACATATGGTCATTTTGACAGTAACAGAGATGAAACCCGTTACTGTTTTCCATTAGTAGCAAAGGATCTTTTATATGCACCATCCCACAGACAGGAAAGCACATACCACGGCCTTTGATATACCAGTCGTGGTGCACTGGCGAAAGCGAGAAATAGCCCAATGGGTCCACCGACGGGGATCAATCCAAGACCGACCGCGCATCAAGCGAGCGCTTTACCACTGGGCTACGTCCCTCCCAGACAGACGGACATAAAGTTGGGGACTAAACCTATAGTCCCATCCAGTTGGACTGTCAGGGGACTAAGACACAAAATAAACCATAAACCATACATACATACACGAACTATACAATATATGGATAAAATAAACATGTATAACCTGCATGGAAAATACAAAAGATCCCTTGCTGCTAATCGAAAAGGAGTAGCCTATGAAGTGGCGACAGCGGGTTTCCTCTCAATATCTGTGTGGTCCTTAACCATATGTCCGACGCCATATAACCGTAAATAAAATGTGTTGAGTGCGTCCTTAAATAAAACATTTCCTTCCTTATGTATGGTTTATTGTGTTCATTTTATCCATGTAATGTATCCACCATCTCATAGACAGGATAGCACATATCATGGCCTTTGATGGGTGTATACTACCAAATCAAATCCCATAGACGACAATAGTAACATATGTGGCTAAAACTCCTACCTGCAGCGTACCAGTCGACATAAACACCACAGATATAAATACTACCACCCATCACACTTAAAGTGAATCAGAAAAAATTGGGAGTCAAGCTGCTCGTTTCTGAGATAACGGATAGCGTCTATGACTACCCTAGTTCCGCACAAAATTTGAGTACTTTTTTTTACAGGTACCCCACACATGTTTCAAGCACAAGGCTACTCGACACATTGGTACTAGATGAAATAAAATTGCATATTTTTTTTACCCAGATGAAATTATTATTTTTTACAACCAACACACTCACATTTATAACCAATCACAGGACTTGTGGTGTTCACTTCTCTATCAAAAGTTCGGTGCACCTCGAACTTTGACCCAGACGGAAGTTATTTGGTTTAGTACTACCTATACTGATAACATACATCTTTCAAAAAGTGTCCAGCTATGTGTCTTTATGACAACCAGGATCTGGTGTATTCTGACATAAACTGACAACCTCACTGAAACTGTTGTTTTCTACAGTGCAACCTAATATAATGTACACCTCAAAAGGCATATATATTGCATATAGTTTTGTACAAATGCAATATGTCATATTAAACAACAAAATGTTTTAAAATAAAACTCCTGAAGATATTTACTTTCAGTTGGGTGTGTGTACTCAGGCATATATGTAGAGACAACAAAGATAGTCAGAGTACCTCTACCCCTTTAAAGAATTCCATTAAAACACATGCACTTGATTGACCCCTAGATTATGAAGACCTTAACAGGCACATCAAAGAAATATCAATATTAAAAAAATACACTGTCTGAGGAAGGAAACACAAACATGACTGTACCTGTATGAAGTAATGACTTAATGTCCTGAACATTAAATACTGAAAAAAGCTATTTTTAAATGACAAAATTACCCGAACATCTATTTTCTTGCATTATTCTCTAATCCGGATGAATACAATATGTATACTGGATGTATTCCTACAATCTGTAATCCAACATTTTATTAGCTAGTAACATTCGGTAATACAGCTTTAACAATAAAATAAATTATCAACTTAATCCAAGGCAGATAATCAAATCTGAAAAAACTGGTTCTGAATCTAGTATAAACTCAAAATGCTCTTCATGAGAGCTAACTAAGTGATTATTAAGAAAAAAAATGATCTGGAGATCTAAGTATATGTTTAACAACCTTATTGTTATGTATAAATAAGAACAGAAGGCACAATAGTGACAACAAATTTAATTATGTTTTTGTAAAGCTTTTCTTCAAATTTACTTTAAATTTTGCACAAAACTACAAATTTGTCTAAAATATAACTTAGCACCCTATAAATATGTCAAAATTACAATAAAAATCAAGTTCTTTACAAATTTGAGTTTTCAGGATTTCATACATGAAAAATTAACTATGTTAATGGGAACTAAAGACATTAACCCACTATTGGCACATGCTATTTTTAATATAAAAACAAATTGCTATTAAAATCTTAGTTCAGGTTGCCTATATATAATACCATATTTAAGAGCAGTTGTATATGGCAAGTCAAATACCATGTAAAAAGAAATTATTGTGGTGTTCACTTCTCTATCAAAAGTTCGGTGCACCTCGAACTTTGACCCAGACGGAAGTTATTTGGTTTAATACTACCTGATGTACCAGTCGTGGTGCACTGGCTGGAGCGAAATATAGCCCAATGGGCGCACTTACGGGGATCGATCCCAAACCGACCGCGCATCAAGCGAGCGTTTTACCACTAGGCTGCGTCTCGCTCCTGACTGACTGATGAAGTGACTGACAGCTGGGTGTACATTGTTTGGTCACCTACCATTGGGTGGGCAGCAACTAGGGCGTCTACGAGTCCAAAATATTAGACTCGAGAACTCAAAGAGTCAAACTCGATCCCGACCCGAGTACCCGACACTTATACCAGATGATGATGAGATTAAGGAATGAAGTAAAATAGCATTGTGCATCTTAAAGAGACATACCCTAGTTTTTAAACACTAATGCACAGTTTTGACTATTAGAGCCGTTTTTGATAACTGGAATCATACTTAACTTAGATTTTATTGTTTAGATTAGCCATTTCTGTACATTCGATGTGTTTTTGGTCATGCTGGTGTTTTTAATATCACAAAATGCATTTGTCATATTTTTAAAAACGCACGTGCGTCTGAGAAGTAACAGTTATGAAGTCGACTTTTAGTCTATTTTTAGAGGGTATTTCACCATTTCAAAGACACAGACTCGTGTTTCACTCAGTTGTAACTTTATCCAAATGTGTTACAGGTTTGCAGATTAACTAAACTTAGTGTTGATTTTCATGGGCTGAAACTAGGGTCTGTCCCTTTAAGTCCAAAGCTGAACATGGATGCTAAATCATGTCATTGTATTCATTTCATTTCAACTTATTTTCGTGCTTATATTCAATTAAGGTTCAAACACACTGTCCTGGGCACACACCTCAGCTATCTGGACTCTCTGTCCAGGACATTGAATTAGTTGTTAGTGGTTAGTGAGAGAGAAGAGGTGTAGTGGTCTTAC
This sequence comes from Gigantopelta aegis, assembly GCF_016097555.1. NCBI lineage: Eukaryota > Metazoa > Mollusca > Gastropoda > Neomphalida > Peltospiridae > Gigantopelta > Gigantopelta aegis. Next base: position 36,860,916 of record NC_054705.1, on the reverse strand, counting down.
ACCTACCCAATGAGTCGTTAACACTCGCTCTGAGTGAGAGCCGGTACCGGGCTGCGAACCCAGTACTTACCAGCCATAACGATGGCTTAAAGTGACACACCCTAGTTTTTAAACACTACGACATATTTTGCACTATTAGAGCCGGTTTTTTTGATAATTTAAATTGGAAGTACTTGCATTTTATTATTTAGTATATTCATTTTCGTACACTTGAAGTGATTATGGTCATCCAGATTTTTACAGTACCCCAAAATGCATTTTTCATAATTCTAAAAATGAATGTACGTCTGAGAAGTAATGGTTATCGAGACAAGCTCTAGTTATTTTTAGATTGAATTTCCCTGTTTAAACATCACAGACTTTAGCTTCTCTCTGCTATAACCTTATCCAAATAGGCGTCCAGATTGAGGTTCATTCTGGGGGTCAAGTGGCAACTATCGTACTACCAGCTACATGTAATTTTGGTATTTCTTGATAGTATACGTCCTGACTATGTCACAGGTGAAAATTACCCAGAATTCCTGTTGGGGAACATGCTCAAATGTTGTCATCAAAATGGCGACCGTATTTAGTATATTTTTCAAGCAGCCCAGTAAAATGATGTGGTCATTCCAGTTAAAAGCATTAAAGGGACATTCCTGAGTTTGATGCGCTTTTTAAGATGTTATCGACTAACAAAGACTTTTTAACGATTGTAATTACATATCACATATATTTTTCTACATAAAATATTAGTGGCTGTATATTAAACGTGTTTCGGATCGTTCTAATATTTGTACTAGGTTAAATTTCATTTTATTTCCAAAAATATAATTTTTTCGTACGTACGAAATTATTTGAAGACAAAATCCAGTTTGGGCTTCTTACAAATATTAAGACGACCAGAAACACATTGAATATACAGACACTGATATTCTAAACCAGAAAATATATTTAATATGTAAGTTTAATCGTAGAAATATTTTATTAGTCAGAAACATCTTATAATGCAGCAAACTCGGGAATGTCCCTTTAAATTTCGTCTAAAAGTTGCGGATTGTCATAATTTTCAACATTTAATACGAACCACTTGTTTCAAATTTCATTATGGTGGCTAAATTAGATTTTCAAGATGGCGGCCATATAACAATCTATTAGTACTAATATCTCAGCACCCATGCCACCTAGGATCGCAATGGTTTGGTCCAACCTAACATGTTTAGGGGATTGGAATGTAATTATATAAATATATAATACTAAACGAGCTTGCCTGTCATACCATTTTTATGAAACTCGTGAACATTTTTAGTATCTGACGAGCAATACCAAACGAGTGAAAGCGAGTCAGATACCAACACTGTTCACGAGTTTAGTATTTTATTACAAACTAACTGCAAACAAGCCGCAACGCACAAGTAAGCAGATGTCAGTACCTGCTATAGTAAAACTCCTCCAAACCGGACGCCCACCGGAGCAAATAAAACGTCCGGTTTTAGAGGTATCCGGTTTAGAGAGGTTATCTTCTGCACACATATTTAAAAAAGGAACCATGAAAAACGTCCGGTTTTGAGGGAATTCCGGTTTTAAAAGTGTCCGGTTTTGTGAAGTTTCACTGTATATGTTATTTTTCTACGAAGTGATCTACGTCACGTTCACGGCACGCCAATATTACACTAGTTAGATACCGAGTGATTGTTATGATGAGCAATATCTTACACTGGTGTGTAATAATAATTATTACAAATATTACTAGCTAGATTTTTATAAAAGGAATGAAATATAGAAAAATGTTATTGAGGAAAAAAAAAAAAAAAAGAAGAAAAAAAAAAAAAGTTTTATTTAACGACGCACTCAACACATTTTATTTACGGTTATATGGCGTCAGACATATGGTTAAGGACCACACAGATTTTGAGAGGAAACCCGCTGTCGCCACTACATGGGCTACTCTTTCCGATTAGCAGCAAGGGATCTTTTATTTGCGCTTCCCACAGGCAGGATAGTACAAACCATGGCCTTTATTGAACCAGTTATGGATCACTGGTCGGTGTAAGTGGTTTACATCTACCCATTGAGCCCTGCGGAGCACTCACTCACAGTTTGGAGTCGGTATCTCGATTAAAAATCACATACCTCGACTGGGATCCGAACCCAGTACCTACCAGCCTGTAGACCGATGGCTTAACCACGGCGCCACCGAGGCCGGTTTGAGGAAAACAAACTTATATTGTGTATTACCAGCTTCTCGCTTCATTATCGTTATGTTTTGGATAGTCTTCCAATCTAATTAAAATTAGCTCCACTATTACATGTGGATCTAACAGCAGCCAGTTGGAGCTCATGTTCACCAATCAAAATCTTACTTGCAGAATCATGCCAGTGATTTGAAAATAATTTGAAAAGATTCCGAATTATCCTGAGGGTATACGACATGTTTCATGTGAATTACGAATGCCTTATTTAGACCAGTAGAACTAATTTTAATCAGATTGCTAACAACACTGCGTAGTCTCCAATGTCCAAGTAACATTTCGTCTGTAAATAATAATTTAAATATTAATCAATCACACTTCCCCTTTTATAACGTTATTTGGGAGCATACAAATTCTAAAAATATCGGGCGAGTCTATTTTAGTGGTCGCAGTACAGCGAACCATACCAATACGTACGGGATGGGTTATCAGTCTTCAATGTTACATTACAAATTATTTATTTATTAAAAATACTAAAAACTAAATCAGTCTTCAGTTTTACATTACACATTATTTATTTTATAAAATAAAACATGTTTTAAGGTATTCGTAATTCATAGGAAACATATCGTATACCCTCAGGATAATTCGGAATTTCTCAAATTATTTTTAAATCACTGGCATGATTATGCAAGTAAGGTTTTGACTGGTGGACATGAGCTTCAACTGGCTGCTGTTAGATCCACATGTAATAGTGGAGCTAATTTTAATTAGATTGGATAGTCTATAGGTAGTACTATACCAAATAACTTCCGGCTGGGTCAAAGTTCGAGGTGCACCCAACTTTTGATAGAGAAGTGAACACCACAAGTCCTGTGATTGGTTATAAATGTGAGTGTGTTGGTTGTAAAAAATAATAGTTTCATCTGGGTAAAATAAATGTGCAATTTTATTTCATCTAGTACCAATGTGTCAAGTAGCCTTGTGCTTGAAACATGTATGGGGTATCTCAGAAACGAGCAGCTTGACCCCCATTTTTTTCTGATTCACTTTAAGTGTAAGGGGTGGTAGTATTTATATCCGTGGCGTTTATGTCGGTTGATACGTTGCAGGTAGGAGTTTTAGCCGTATATGTTACTATTGTCGTCTATGGGATTTGATTTGGTAGTATACACCCTTCAAGAAGAAAATGTACAATGAAAGAACGAAATGTTTTATTTAACGACCCACAACACATTATGGCGTCGGACATAATGGTCAACGACCACAGAGCCAATTAGAGAGGAATTCCGCAGCCGACTCTCCGTGGTCTACCGTTTTGGATGTGCAATCAATTAATTCACGAAAACGTCCTTGAAAATAGAGAATACTTTGTAGTCACGGCATATATTAAAGCAATTAACAATTGCAATATGTAGATGTATGCATTATTAAAGATGTTTTGCTAGATTCGTACGCCACTGCACAGGATTAACACAATTAAGAATTGCAATAAATAGAGGTATATATTATTGACGATGTTTTGCTGATTTCGTAACCCAAAGCTCAGGCATAGATTGTTTATCGAAACTTTATTTTTCTGAGTAACAAGGATCGAAAGTTGTTTGTGACAGTTAATTTGATAATAAATTTGATTGTTTTACCAACAATGAAAATGACCAAATCTGGTCAGAAAACCGCTGCTATCGGGAATAATGGACATAAATACTGAATTGAAAGCAATATAAAATTAACTCATTTCCTCTTTGAAACTTTTTTTAAAACTTTGCATTGAATGCAAAATGGGTGGGTGGTTTCACCGAGGACGATGCAGTGTAGAGAAGTAACACTGAGTTGAATAACTAAAGACAAAGCACGGGTAATATGATACCAGAATAGTCAGCCATGCAATTCACTGTTCAGAATTATCCGACTAAATATTGCTGTACATATTAGCAAGACACTGATATTCTGTTGGTTTTTGCTTTTTCACATGTCAAATATCCATGTAACAATTGGACAATTTTTGGAAAACCATTTCTATAATAAATATAATATTGGAAAACACACCTCTTAATACCAGAATGTTGAGTTTGGTTGTTTTTCATGCTCTGAGATGCAATACTATTATTTCATATGTTATGATATTTGAAGGGAAATTAAACGATTCTGAACAAAAATGGTGGTTACTGAGAACAAATAGGAATGCTTTAGACAATTAATTTTTAAAGTGTGTAATTAATAGTAGACATCAGAGACAAAGTACGAAATGTTCTACCTGGGAAATTGAAAGATCCAAAACGTGGTGTTCGTAGATGAGTCTGCTTGTAGTCCAGGAGCCAGGACCAGCTAAAAATGGTTGAGCACAACACCCACTACACAGTTGGTTTGTCATTTCTGGCTGCTTGGGGGATGTCTCTGGGACATTTTCAGCCCTGATGTACAGTTGATTTGTGGCAGCAACACTAGGTGCCAGCCTGTTTTCTAATAGAGGGTTACAGATTAGGTGCAATTCTTGTTAATTTGATTTGATTTTCTTAGCTCCTACAACAAAAGTTTTAAGATCTGTTGCTAATATCATATTCATATAAGATAAGCTGTTGGATTGCTGTTTAGTAAGTTCAATGGGGACGTGATTTGTTTCAAGATGGCCGCCGTTTTTCAGTATGGCGGGCAATAGTCCAGGAATTAGGATCAGGTTGAATGTTTTTGTTCGTGCAACACCCACTACACAGTTGGTTTGTCACCCCAAACTACTAGGGGGATGTCTCTGGAACATTTTCAGCCCTGATGTACAGTTGAATTGTGGCAGAAACAATATGTGGCGGTCTATTTTCCAACGGGGGTGCTTTGGCTTAGGTGCAATTCTGGACATTTTGGTTTGTTTTTCTCGGCTTATACAACAAACCTTTTTAGATTTGTTCCAAATAACATGTTCATATGAGATAAACCTGTGTATTGCTGTTAAGTAAGTTCAAAGATAATACAATTTTTTTTCAAGATGGCCACCTTTTTTTCAATATTTTACATGTTTTCTTACATAATGGTAATAATTCACATTTAATTTATTGTTTCAACTTCTTCATAGAATGAACAATGACCCATACGGTTGAGTATGTTGATAAGTTGTTTTGATCCAGTCAAGTGACGCACTGATATGGCGAGACCAATATGCTTGGGTGAAGCACAGTGCAATATGTCTTGGCCAAGCATGATGACATGCCTTTGATCTGCGGCATTTTCATTATTGTGAGTGTATGGAGATGGATCCAACTCGTTACAGACAATCCAATGCAGGAAGTTGTAAAGGCTTTCTGGTAGTATGTCCTTGGATCTTCTCAGATTCAGGTTGTGGAGACTCAGTGGTTGAAGATCTATACCTGAACAATTTTTCAAATCTGAGCAGCATAGTACAGTGTGTGCATTGCTTCAGTATCCATATATATATATAGATATGGAAATAAACCACCAATAACACAATTCCATAACACAGTCAAACAAAAATGGTATGCAAGTTGCAGTTCCCTCGATGACAGTGCCAGCAAAATGGATCTAGCACGGGCACTCTTGCGAATGCTGCCCACAAAGCTGTTCGAAGTAGAACTCTTCCCCATGGAAGCTGATCAACAGACAGTTCCATCCTGGAGTATGTTCAACACCATGGTGTCCTGTGTGTTACCCTTCATCACTGAAGTGGGTTACTGCCCAATGATCAAAGGTTCATCAACTGAGTATAGTACTATGTACACAGTGATGAAGCAGGTCCAGATGATGATGTCAAGCCTTGGACAACAAAACAGTGTCATTACGTTTGACTTGGCTATCTACATGAAGGCTAAGGAAATACAGTGGCGCAACCCCAAAGAATTTGATGATACAGTGATTAGAATGGGTGGGTTCCATATCGCACTCAACTACCTGGCTGTTATTGGCAAACTGTTTGAAGAGTCTGGACTAGCAGATCTCCTTATTGAATCTGGTACCCATGGAATCAACACTGCAACAAACCTATTAAAAGGAAAATCCTATAACCGTGGAGTCAGAGGTCATAAGCTAGTCATGGAAGCCCTGGTGAGGTTGCAGTGGGAAGAACAGTGCAAATGGTTGTCTCAAAGACAGGAAGATAATCTATTGGACAAAGAAACGTTAAGTGCACAAATTCAAAAATGCAAAAATGCAATAACACAGAAGTCTGATGATCTGCATGAGTGTTATCAGATGGTTTGTAAGGAAATGACGAACGTTCAGAATTTGATGTCACTTTTTAGAACAGCCAGGAAGAAAGCATCTCTTTTATTCTCCTTCTGGGATATGTACATCGAGATGGTCCAGTTACTGCTTGAATTCATTCGTGCTGAAAGAGATGGATGTTGGAAGTTGCATTTGGATACTATAGCTAGAATGGCTCCATATTTCTACTCTATGGACCGAACAAATTACTCACGATGGCTCCCCGTATACCTCTGTGACATGAATCAACTTCAAGAGAAGTTTCCAGAGATACACAAAGAATTCATGAATGGTAACCATGCTGTTTGTCGATCAAACCAGCCATACAGTCGTGTCTGGACAGACATGGCACTGGAGCAGTCCATCAACCTAGACTCCAAGAAGAGAGGAGGCATTGTGGGTATCATCCAGAAACAAGAGGCCCTAGACAGATGGTTCCTGACAAGTCATGAGCGAGCAGCAGTTACATCTGCCACAAAAGAGATGTGTGGTATAGAAGTCAGTGAACGAATTGGAACACACAAGGAGTCTGGTGCAACCAGGCTAAAGAGAGATGAAGCCGATGTCCAAAGGCTGATGTCTACATTCAAATCTGGTCTTGCAACAAATCCATTTGACATCATTTCTCTCGAAGAAGACGAGTGTCAACCTCTCCTTAACATCATAACTGGGGTGATCCTTCCACAATATGATGCAGCACGCCTAGTTGCAGCTAAAGACATCGGGCAAGAACAACTGAATGACTTTGTAACTAAACGCCTCGACAAAAATGAGCTAGGTTTCTGGGAAACGTTACCACATTTGAAGATCAGAACATTTGCATCAATGTCAAAGAAGATTACTGTGAAATCAGCCAAAGACAAAGCATCTACTATCAGTGCTGATCGAAATATTTTTGGCAGACTACTCATTGTCGCTAAAGCCCGAGACGTTAACTTGAAGGAAGTTCTTTCACATGCGCTGTCATCTGTGCCTTATGCACTGGCGCATTCTGATGGAAGTTTGCATAAGAATGTGAAAAGCGACTTGCTAACTGAGTTGGAAACCAAGGCTGATGTATTGCCCAAACTTCCATTTTCCGAAAATCCACCATCTACTGCCAATGTCTTAGATGCAATGGCCTTGATCCAAATGGTGAAATCTGGTGGTACCAAGACATTTGGACAACTAGCAGAAAAGTACTTTGATCTCATTTCAGCACCACTTGGGAAAAATGGATGTAACAGGGTAGACATGGTCTTTGATCGCTATCACGTAGAACGTAAACGACGAGGGTCATCTTCAGGGCTGGAGATCAAGATATTAGGAACTAGTACACCCCTACCCAGACAATGGGACAAATACATCAAGAATCCGAACAACAAAGCCAACCTCTGTGCATTTCTCTCTGAACGATGGTGCGAAATTGGAACAGAAAAACTGGAACCTGGTCATCAATTGGTCCTCGGCGGAGGCTTCAAGGATGGAAAGACATGCAAACTAATCATGAGGGAACATGTTATAGATCTGCAAGTACTGGAGTCTGACCACGAAGAAGCAGACACGAGACTTTTGCTACATGCCAACAATGCTTCATATGACCACTAGCAAGTGATTATTCAGTCTCCTGACACAGATGTTGCAGTCATTTGTATATATATGTATACCACAATGATGTGCCACAAACTTTGGTTTCGTACTGGAGTAAAGCAAAGGCTTCGCTACATCCCAATACATGACATTGGACCTGAATTATGTAAAGCACTTCCTTCATTGCATGCACTCACAGGATGTGATTCGACAAGTGCCTTCAGTGGCATCGGGAAGAAGGCAGCTTTCAGGAAACTTCAGAAAGATGTAGACCAGCAACAACAAGTGGCCCATCTAGGAGATGTCATTCCACCAACAGAGGCCACGATCCATGCATGTGAACAGTTCATATGTTATCTGTACACAGCAGCTCATGGAGTTGGTGACACAGCAGATGAAGTCAGATATTGGATGCTCTGCCAGAAAAGGCAGAAAAGTGAGTGCCTCCCACCAACTTCTGACAGCACCCAGTTACTCATCCATCGAGCAAACTACCAGTCCTTTATCTTGAAGACATCACTGCTTGCCAACCAAAGTCTGCCTGGACCAGATGGAAATGGATGGACCAACCAGATTGGAATTCTCCAACCCACTCTAATGATCAAAGACCCTGCCCCTGCTGCACTAGTTGAGATGACCACATGCAAGTGTAGGACTTCTGCATGTCAACACGCTTGTGCATGCAAGCGCAACGACATGCCTTGCACAGAAGCCTGCATTTGTATTGGAGGTGAACAATGCAAAAACCCCAAACAAAGTTCCATCAATTGACTCTGATGATGATGATGACGACGATGACGATGATGACCTTGATGACCTTGATGATGAATATCCTGATTATGATTAGTGACATTTCGATAATTCTTAATAATTTTTGGCAATTGATAAGAACACTTCTTAAAACATTTTGGAAACTTCAGTTTAATTTTGATAGACAAAATCCAATACATTATATAGCATTATATTAAGATAAAATTTAACTAGTGAATGCCAATGATACAAATATGTAGTTACTGTTAATATAACATGACACGTACAACAACTGACTAAGCTAAAAAGAGTACACCACACTCCCTCTGGGCTGGAAATGTTCCACAGTCATCCTCCTAGCAGTTTGAAGTGACAAACCAAAAGTGTAGGACTAAACAACTTCGAGTTGGTCATGGCTCCTAAACTATTGCCCGCCATACTAAAAAATGGCGGCCATCTTGAAAAAAAATTGTATCAACATTGAACTTACTTAACAGCAATACACAGGTGTATCTCATATGAACATGTTATTAGCAACAAATCTTAAAACTTTTGTTTGTATTAGCCGAGAAAATGAAACCAAATTTTCCAGAATTCCACTTAAGTCATGGCACCCCCATGGGAAAATAGACCTCCACATATTGTTGCTGCCACAATTCAACTGTACATCAGGGCTGAAAATGTTCCAGAGACATCCCCCTAGTAGTCTGAGATGGCAAACCAACTGTGTAGTGGGTATTACATAAAAAAAAAAAACATTCAACCTGGTCCTAAATCCTGGACTATTGCCCGCCATACTGAAAAATGGCGGCCATCTTGAAAAAATTCGCCTCCCCATTGAACTTGCTAAACAGCAATCCACCAGCTTATCTCATATGAACATGATATTAGCAACAGATCTTAAAACGTTTTGTTGTAGGAGCTAAGAAAATCAAATCAAATTAACAAGAATTGCACCTAATCTGCGACCCCCCCCCCCCCCCCCCCATTTAGAAACAGGCTGGCACCTAGTGTTGCTGCCACAAATCAACTGTACATCAGGGCTGAAAATGTCCCAGAGACATCCCCCAAGCAGCCAGAAATGACAAACCAACTGTGTAGTGGGTGTTGCACCAACTCATTTTTTAGGCCTCTTTTGATACTTGGCTCCTGGACTATTGTATCATGTCATTATCATACAAATCAAGCTTACATGTACCACTCTAGGCCTTCCATCACCTTCAGCGGTGGATGGTCTCGTATGGATGAATAACCTATGATTTTGCTTCCAGTTTGTTTTAAAATATTAGAAAGGTTGCTGATAATGTTAAATAACCCTTTCACTAAACAGACATACATATTAAAAGAATCTTACCATAATATTTGATGTAATAAATAAAAAATACAGTAATATATTATTAAATAAACGACGTTTTGAACGATATATTTCGACCCATTGCAAATAGTTATGATATGGCGGCCATCTTGAATCATACCACACATATGTTGAACTTATTTGTGTTGTATGCTGCGATACATTATTGCATTTATGACAGCAGATAATGCCCTTCATAAGACTTGGATGTCGGTTTTATGACAAATGGTCACCATTTTGTTTCCTGCTTTTTCAACCTTTCGACACTAAACTAAATGTTCAAAGTTTCAACATAGATATTTATAAATTAAATGTATCAGCGTATATGTTAATGTCAAAACAAATCCTATAAAGATCGTTGGGATTTCAGTTTCATACTTTTTATTAGCTAATTTACTGCCATTTTGTTTTCGGTCATTTTGAAACTTAAAACATTATTTCTCAGATCGCCAACATATTTATTTTGGATTCAGCATACCAAAATTAGGTTAAAAATCTATGCTTGATTAAATCTCATATTTAATATAAACACATTTAATGTTTGATATCGACAGTTTTTGTACATAGTAAAACACGAAAAGGTAAATGTGTTAGGTAAGTAGTTGGGGACATCCCCACCCCCACCCCCAATTCTTACAGCCATAATATTACATGCACTCATAAAATGTTAGTTATGTCCACATTCTGAGAAATACGTATTGCGATTCCTGTTGCGAAATCCGTGTCCAAACAACCAATCAGAAGACATGAAATGTCGGTGTGTTTGAAAAAAGAGAAAAATAAAACAATAAAAAAAACACTCTGTATTGTGATCGTACAAAAAAAGGCGCATCCGGGTACACAGTTTTTTTTCTACGAAGCAGCCAAATGAGAGTTTCTTAACTCGCTATAAAAGCGTTTGCCGTGTATTTTTTTATTTTTTTTATTTTTTAAAGTTTTTATAAATAATTGTCAGAGGTTAAAAATGAAAAAAGAAAAAAAGAAAGCTAGATTTATCTCAGTAGAAAGCTTTGGTTGTTCTCGTTCCAGCCCATGCTCCACGACTGGAATATTTATTGTAAGGTTTGGTAGAAGAAAGATGTCATGCTGTCATCATTCTAAACATCACTATGATGGGTCACGACACAAATTTCTTTGAGTCACCGTTGGCCGCACATCTCTCAAGCGCGGATCCGTGATTTTCGTTACGGAGGTACCCAAAGGGTAACCAGTACCATAGTCATTTCGTACCCAATTTTACCATTTCGTACCCAAGTCATTTCGTACCCTGGTCATTTCGTACCATAGTTATTTGGTCATTTCGTACCATAGTCATTTCGTACCATGGTTATTTGGTACCATGTCTGTTTGGTCATTTCGTACCAAAGTCATTTCGTACCTCAATCATTTATTGTGCAGCTTAGTTGACTGATAGATGGTAAAATGTCGAATGACTGATTTAAGATGAAAAATATGATATATTACTTTTATTACTTTTATCTTCAAGCGTTTCCGTGTATATCGCTGATGACTGACACCGCAACGCTAATGATTTCAAAAGTGTTTTAACTGTAGCTTGAGTATAGTGCTGTGTTTTGTTATGAAATGTGAAATAAAGATATAATGATTTCAAGACCGTGTATATTTTGTTATACTTAATCATAGACTAGACCACACAGTGACATTCTACATCGATACTGATGTGACTGTTGATTATAACGATTGTTTATCCAACAGCAATAAGGCAAGCATAGGCAGAGAATCTGTCGACAGCTACTGGGCTAAGGACGTAAGCTTATATAAGATGGGGGGGGGGGGGGGGGGGGGGGGGGGGAGGAGCGGAGTCTCGTATCATATGGAATGAACATCAGTGGCAATATACATATGTTCATTTAAACCTTTGCTCACTTTACAAGGTATGTTTACACGTCAACGTTTATTCGTCAACAATAAAAATAAGAAGTGCACCCATGAAGTCGTCCATAATAGTCCCCAACTCCGATTTAGTAGGGGCGGCACAGAGCCATGGTAAAGCGTTCACCTGATGCGCGGTCGGTCTAGGATCGATCCCGGTCGGTGGGCCCAATGGGCTGTTTCTCACTCCAGTTAGTGCACCACGACTGGTATTTCAAAGGCCGTGGTATGTGCTATCCTATCTGTAGGATGGTGCATATAAAAGATCCATTGCTGCTAATGTAAAAATGTAGCGGGTTTCCTCTTTAACACTATATATCAGAATTAACAAATGCTTGTCATCCACACGTTCGTCTCTCTCTCTCTCTCTCTCTCTCTCTCTCTCTCTCTCTCTCTCTCTCTCTCTCTCTCTCTCTCTATATATATATATATATATATATATTATTATATATATACACACATATGTACATACATGTTTGTGGGTGTGTATCACTGTATCTCTCTCTCTCTCTTTCCTCTCTCTCTCTCTCTCTCTCTCTCTCTCTCTCTCTCTCTCTCTCTCTCTCTCTCTCTCTCTCTCTCTCTCTCTCTCCTCTCCCTCCCCTCTCTCTCTCTCTGTATCTTACTATGCCATTCTATCTGCCATTCTTTAACTCTTTTCTTTTATTTCAAATGTTCATGGTTTATCACAGAATTTTTATGCATTCATATATCCTTGTATATTAGTACTGTCGTAATATGCTATAATTATCGTATATATTATTAATGTTTTATAGAATCATTTGTCATAATAATAATACAACTTATTTTCGTGCTTATATCCAATTGAAGTTCAAGCACGCTTTCCTGGACACACATCTCAGCTATCTGGGCTGTCTGTCCAGGACAGTAGCTGTCAGTGGGTTACTTATTACTTGGCTAAAGGTTAGTGAGAAAGAAGAGGGTGTAGTGGCCTTACACCTACCCACTGAGCTCTTAAGAACTCGCTCTGGGTTGTAGCCGGTACCGGGCTGTGAACCCTGAACCTACCAGCCTGTAGTCCGATGACGTAACCACTGCGCCACCGAGGACAGTCATTTGTCTTAACATGACTATAAGGTAGTGATATGAATTATGAATATTTCAATATGCGATATATAACCTGTTTTTTAAATATTGTTTTTCAGATACACACCAATGAAGATACTATATTATTCTACGATTCTACTATTGGTGGCAGTTACGTTATTTATTTTTGAACTTTATTTCACAACACCGAGGAATACGGGTACAGTGTACATTCTGTGGGCAACCCAATCGTCGCATAGCAACCCATCAGTAAATGTCAACGAAAGTAAAACGTCGCATAGCAACCCGTCAGTAAATGTGACAGCAAGGAAAAGCTCCAATAGCATTGCGGATGTAATTCTATCGGAACTGCCTGTTCCCGAAGCATTTTCCGAGTCAGGATTTTATGGAGACAGAAGAATACTGAAGTACCGATGGTTTTTTAAGCCAAATAAAACCAGACATTTCCAGTTAAATCATCGTTTCTTGAAAGGTTCTGCCAAAGCATGCACACACAACGAGCTGGTTGTGTTAGTGATGACAATGCATCACATGGAGTCGCAAAGACAGGCGATTCGTGATACCTGGGGTAGTGTGTCTACCCTGGGTACATGGCCAGGGTCAACAGAGAAATTTTCTATTAAATTACTGTTCGTCTTAGGTGTTAGTAAAAACCAATCCTTAAACATCGCTGTCTCTAAGGAAGCAGAGGAAAGGGGAGACTTGATCATAGCTGGATTTGACGAAAGCTACTACAACTTGACACGCAAAGTGTTGATGGGGTTTAAGTGGATTAGTGAGTTCTGCACCACAGCCAAGTACGTCATGAAAGTTGATGAGGACACGTATCTAAACATCCCGAAGTTTGTAACGCTGATGAATTCCCGCAAATGGGACAATCTCATATATGGCCCATACTTTGTGACTTCCCCTGTAGACAGAGGCGGGAAGTACATGGTGCCAAAAGAAGCGTATCCAATAGTCGTGTATCCGCCGCACGTGAAGTGAAACCTGTACTTCATGCCCACTGATGCTGCCATGAAGATCTTAGCCGTGTCTGAATACATGCCATACGTAAGTATGGAGGACACGCATGTGACAGGAATACTGGCTAAACTATTCAATTTCAGACACGTTGGAGTATCTCCAGGACTCTGTTATTTAAATAAACCTGCCACGCCGTGTCAGCTTGCAAATGGGAATAAGATGATTTCACAAAACATATTTAATAATACAGTTTACGCAATATGGAGTCGAGTTAAAGACCCCTCGTTATGCCAAAACGAGAAATTAAAATTATTGTAACAGATTTGTTGTGTCCATTTGTGTGATCAAAGTAATTTTAACAGCTTTCTTGTGTCCAGTTGTCCAATCAAAGTCACCGTAAAAGCTTCATTGTGTCCAGTGTTTCAATGAAAATCACCGTTACAGATTCTTTGAGTCCAGTTGTCCAATCTAAGTCATTTTCACATCGTTCTTGTGTCCAACTGTGTTTGGTCGACTTTAAGAGTCCTCCATTTGTTGTTTTTGTCAACGATTGTCCTGAAGTAAAACAATAATGCAGCACAAAGAGAATAAAGGTAGAACTGCGCATACTGTAGTATATAACCTAGTCTTGAGGTGGCAGTCCTCTTTGTGGCGATGCAAGAGAAATGAAATAAACTTTGTGGCGATGCACGAGGGGTAAACTATTCAGTAAAGGATTTCCTCGGGAGTGGCTGCCCTCCTATAGAAGAAGCACGCACACGTGTGCGCTTAATTTGGATACTGTAAATGCTGCAGTAGTAGGCTACTAATAAAATAAATATCGAAAGAAAAATAAATCTGTAAGACCCCACAAAACAACAACAACATTTTACCAAAATATACGATGTACTTAGTTATATTACAAAACATAAAAATGCACTTATTGTTTATTACGTCATCATGTAAGTCTTGGTGTCACTTTAGCTCTAATCTGTTCTTATTACATGCAAATCGTTTAAAGGGACACTCCTGAGTTTGCTGCATTGTAAGATGTTTCCGACTAATAAAATATTTCTGCGATTAAACTTACATAATAAATATATTTTCTTGTTTAGAATATCAATGTCTGTATATTCAATGTGTTTTTGATCGTCTTAATATTTGTAAGAAGCCCAAACTGGAGTTTATTTTCAAATAAAACATATTTTAGGAAATGAAATGAAATTTAACCTAGTACAAATATTAGAACGATCAGAAACACGCTTAATATACAGCCACTAATATGTTATACAGAAAAATATATTTGATATGGAATTACAATCGTGAAAAAGTCTCTGTTAGTCGATAACATCTTTAAAATTGCAGGAAACTCGGGAATGTCCCTTTAAACCTAAAACAATGCCGACAGTGACAATGAATTAACTGACCTTGGATAAAGCCCTGTAGTAATGGAAAATTTCATTGTTATTTTTATGTGCGAGTTAAAACTTACAAGATAAGATTTTGATATTGTCCCAGAAGCTAATTAAATATGATTCCTTTTTACCATAACAATGTCTAATAGTAGCTTTATCTGGTAATTATGGTGTAGCAGAATGTGTATATAGTTTTTGTTTTAACATTTTATTGTCATAAATTATTATAAACATAACAAACACCAAAATTAGGTTTTTAACACTTTTATTGTCATAAAATATTATAAACTAATTATAAATACAAGTCTAAATGTAATTTAAACTCGGTATCCAAGCTTGAAGTTTTAACTTGTTTATTCTTCTGTTTCGTCTCACTCTGGCTATGATAGTTTGTCTTTCTATTGTTTCTGCATTACTGAGATAGAAGCTGATTGTGTCTCAATCTACAGTTGTCTTTCTTCGTACTGGTTGTTCCAGCTTGGCTTTGATAAAAAAAGTCTTTATTGTTTTTCAAACACCCAAATTGTTTCATCTGCTGCTGTTTGTGATACGAGTCATTGGTAATTTTGAGTGTTTTCTTGAAAGTTATTGCACAGTTTTGCACCAGGCTAACCTTTGTCATCATATCCGAGATTGGGGCAAACAGGTTTGAATAAACATCTTTGAACCAAATAACAGACTTGTTGTATTGCCCAAGATAAAACATACAACCTGTGTATACATACAACCAATGGCGTATCCAGTCCATTCCAATAAGCCGACCACTTCCAGATTTTAAAAATACATGCAGTGTCTTCAATATGTTCGATTCAGTTTCAGTGTCTTTCTTTTTCAACTGGTACCTTACTCGCAAGACCCTAAAATTGATGGTCGCCCAACGGACTACCTTTGTAAAATTCTTAGTCATCCTTAGCTAATAAAGGTCGACACGGGAGACCGGGCGACTGCTAATTTTCAACCCTGATGTGTATTAAATCGATATTACCGTTTTTGTGTTAAAAATAGTTTATTGCCCAAGAGATATGTTATGATAGTGTCAGGGTTTGGGGCCCTGAATTCACTACCTTACAAATCACTACCTTACAAAGTACATAGTAAACAATATAGTAATATATAAAAAAGGAGCAGTGACAAAAGTGGAAATAAAAAGCAGATTCAAAGGAGAAAAGTAAAAATGAAATATACTTCCAAACTGACGTCATACTTAAAATTATATATAAAACAAAGTACTAAGTGTCTCACTTGTGACCTTCTAGAACTTTTAACCGTCTTTAAATTTAAATTTAAATAAATCGTCTACTGTTCCTACATAACAAATGAAATATTCAGCGAAAGGGTGTGATTTTACTTCTTCAGTATGGGCAAAATGTTATAGCTTACCATTTTGCTCTTTGAAAGACCCAACACTGTTGTGGTTTCAGTACCAGATTTTACATAGAATTATACCAACAAATACCTTTTTACATAAAATAAAACTGACTGATTCTAGTATGTGTAACTTTTGTTCACATGAACCAGAAACTCTGCAGCATCTATTTTATGACTGTTCTAAAGCGTAGCGTAAACTCTATTAAAGGGACATTCCTGAGTTTGCTGCCATTTTAAACATGTTATCGACTGACAGAGACTTTTTAACGATTGTAATTACATATCAAATATATATTTCTGCATACAATATTAGTGGCTGTATATTAAACGTGTTTATGATAGTTCTAATATTTGTACTTGGTTAACTTTCATTTTAGTTCCTAAAATATATGTTTTCGTACGTACGAAATTATTTGAAGACAAAATCCAGTTTGGGCTTCTTATAAATATTAAGACGACCAGAAACATATTGAATATAGACACACTAACATTCTGAACAAGAAAATATATTTAATACGTAAGTTTAATCGTAGAAATATTTTATTAGTCGGAAACATCTTACAATGCAGCAAACTCAGAAATGTCCCTTTAACGTGCCTCTATCCAATTAATCTTTGGCATGGCCAGTGGTCGACTGTGGGCCAATTTTGAATTATTTATAAAAAGGGGGTAGAGGAAAATTTTGATGCGTCGTTCAAATAACCTATAGTATATATTATATAGAAAATAGTTTTAATTAATTTAGTGTGACGCTTATTTTTGACTGGGCATTTCTAAAATGGTAAATAAAACAATAAACATTACACAATTTATATGCCCTTAAAAAAGATTAAAAAATGGCAATTCCAGATGCCCCAAAAGACTAATCAATTTGTTTATTACACACCAGTGTAATATTGGCGTGACGTGAGCGTGACGTAGATCACTTGCTGACCCAATTCGTAGACAAATAACGTGTAGTAGGTCTCGACATCTGCTGACTTATGCGTTGCGGATTGTTTGCAATTTTTTTGTAATAAATAAATTACTAAACTAACTTGCCTGTCATACCATTTTATGAAACTCGTGAACAGTGTTGGTACCTGACTCGCTTTCGCTCGTCACATACCAAAACTGTTCACTCATTTCATAAAAATGGTATGACAGGCAAGCTCGTTTAGTATTCTCTATTTAGTACAACCCAAACGCATCCAGAACTCGGCCTTCCAGCCAGGACCAAAATGCAGAACCCGCCTCCACCAGCTCACTAGCCCCCCTCCAAAGGAGGACACCGACACCAAATCGACCCCAAAAAGGAGACGAGACGCCCCGGACCTGTCACGCCCCAACCACGGGTGGACTAAATAAAAACACCCGAGGACATTTATTTAATTAGAAACATACCCCCCCCCCCCACCCTCCCCCATACACGAACTATTATTGAAATATATTAAAAAGAGGAAAAATGCATGTTAAAGGAAGGAACAATAAAGGCATTTGACGTGGTATGCATATTCAACGATATATAACGCACATTATTGTTTAATATCAACAAGTATAATCGTATATTTAATTAATAAAACGCTTATATGTGAAGGCTATTATATATAACGGGCGCAGCCATTTTGTACCATCCCAGTGAATACGCCCTCTGGCGAGCTGGTGCTTACGTAATACCTATGGTGTCACGTCAGGAATTAGTCTTCGAACTGAAGAAACAAAACATACTTGATTTTTTTGCGGATGAATCGCAATATTCTATAATAATAGTCATCCCAGTAAGCCAGCAACAATTATCAGCAATGACTGGCAGGTGTATATTTAGACGTCCCCTGACACTGTGTCTAGACACACTAAAAAGACATGCCTCTTTTTATTAAGTTCACAGGGTATTGTGTGTTACCGCACGGACACCCCTCTAATCGTAATCGATCAGCCGTCTTGCTTTATCATTGTAAGTAATTCTGTAAAACCGTTGATTAAGTAGACTTTCCCATCTAAAATCACAAAACTTACCAATTACATAGTCCCAAAGAAAAGGGGACTCTCCTACTAACTAGCCATGAGACAAGACTTGTCTACTTGCGCTATCGAGCTGCCCCCCCCCCCCCCCCCCGCTCTTTTGGGGCTCTGGTGGAGTACAGAGTCGCATACACGGCTTATTGGAATGGACTGGATACGCCATTGGTTGTATGTATACACAGGTTGTATGTTTTATCTTGGGCATACACAGACCTTAGTGTATGGCGACTCGGAAAAGAAGACCAGAAAAGGAGGAAAGAGAGGAGCGAGGAAGAGGAAACGTGCGCCAGGGGCGGCTCAGGAGGGAACAAAGCTGGCGGCTGAACCGCCAGCGGCGGTCCGTCTGCGTCGCCGCCCCCACCACGACCAAACCGGACGGATCGACAGGAGGCGACTCGCCGACCAACTGAACCGGCTGAACCGACTCGGCAGGCCAGCGTCAACTGTTTCTGCCCATCGTCCGTCTGCGTCGAGCCCCCCCCCCCCCCCCCCCCCTCACGGGAGACTCCGCAGGGGCGACTTTGGATGTTGGAGTTGCCAAGCGGAAGGCCGTGACCCTCCCGGGGGATCAACCAGCCAAGACTCGGCCTTCTGCTTCCGCCCGGGACGACTGGAAGCTCGCAGCCGGAAAGATCAGAGGCCAGTTCTCCAAGTACTTGGTGGGCGACGTCTCCGATCCCGACAGACTGCCAAACGGGATCATCGAGGAGAACTTCAAAACCTTCTTGGATGGCCACCAGATCGCCGTCCACACACTGGAGCTACGGGGAGTGGGGCAAGCCCTAGTGGTCACGTCGCACCGGGATAGTCTCTACCGACAGGGAATCCTCTACAAGGACATGGACAACTACACCGTCCACAGGATTATGAAGATCATCGCCGGCGCCCAGTACTTACAGCTAGTGAAGTGCTTGCGAACCCACAGCTACAGGAAGTTGGTGCCACTCTTCAACGAGGATTACATCATCGCCTCCCCGTAGCCGCCAACCTTACCTAGGACAGGTAACCTCCTTTTTGGGACTTAGTTGGACTTTCGGCCGCTGTTTGTGCTGTATTGGCTATTCTCAAAGAGAATGTTACACCCCTGCACCACGGCGAGGTTACAGCACACGCAGGGGCTTTAGAACTACAAAAGCCATCCCTGTTTTACCTGAGAGTGGATCTTTAGATCCATCTGTAAATATATTTATATATTCCCCATAAATTTCTTCATTTGCTAGCCTAAATATAATATTCTTAAAACGGGGAAAACTAATTTCATCTATTTCATCTTTAACTGTAAATAAAACTTGGGGAGGCTTAGTTAACCAGGGAACATTATTTGTTATAATATTAGATGTGATCTTTAAATCAGCCATATTAAAATTTTCTAAATATTTATAAGTATAAGAAATAACTGACGTGTTTTTATCAGTTAAAGCAATCATAGCAATAAGGTTTTAAAGAGTTAATAGGACTGTTTGGTACCAAATTTCAAATTTTATAAAAACAATATTTGATACATCGCTGAATTCGTCTTAATGGTAATGGGAGAATTCTCAGCTCAGCTAGGATACTGTCATATGGAAAGAAGTGTTTTATTTAACGACGCACTCAACACATTTTATTTACGGTTATATGGCGTCAGACATATGGTTAAGGACCACACAGATTTTGAGAGGAAACCCGCTGTCGCCACTACATGGGCTACTCTTCCGATTGGCAGCAAGGGATCTTTTATTTGCGCTTCCCACAGGCAGGATAGCACAAACCATGGCCTTTGTTGAACCAGTTATGGATCACTGGTCGGTGGAAGTGGTTTACACCTACCCATTGAGCCTTGCGGAGCACTCACTCAGGGTTTGGAGTCGGTATCTGGATTAAAAATCCCATGCCTCGACTGGGATCCGAACCCAGTACCTACCAGTCTGTAGACCGATGGCCTGCCACGACGCCACCGAGGCCGGTCTGTCATATGGGTGCACATTGAGGCCCTAGCTATAATTTTAAGTGCACTATTATATACTGACCGGCCTCGGTGGCGTAGTGGTTAGGCCATCGGTCTACAAGCTGGTAGGTACTGGGTTCGGATCCCAGTCGAGGCATGGGATTTTTAATCCAGATACCGACTCCAAACCCTGAGTGAGTGCTCCGCAAGGCTCAATGGGTAGGTGTAAACCACTTGCACCGACCAGTGATCCATAACTGGTTCAACAAAGGCCATGGTTTGTGCTATCCTGCCTGTGGGAAGCGCAAATAAAAGATCCCTTGCTGTTAATCGGAAAGAGTAGCCCATGTAGTGGCGACAGCGGGTTTCCTCTCAAAATCTGTGTGGTCCTTAACCATATGTCTGACGCCATATAACCATAAATAAAATGTGTTGAGTGCGTCGTTAAATAAAACATTTCTTTCTTTCTATTATATACTGAATTTAACCTTTTTAGCTGGGCCTCAGAAGCACAGCAAAAGGATTGTGTTCTATATTGAAGTCTAGATACTATAAATACTTTGAAGACCACCAGCAGCGATTTTCTATCTGAGCCCCATGGGGTAGCTAATAAAACTTTTAATGAATTTATATAAAATTTCCCCTGCGCGTGCTGTAACCTCACCGTGGTGCAGGGGTGTAACATTCTCTATGAGAATGGCCAATACAGCTCAAAATTGAAATTTTGAGTAGAAGTCCGTACCTATCTGTGATATTTGTGTTTTTGCACAGTTCTTTATACTGTGTTTTTGTTTAAATTTTGAATTTTTGTTGATCATCAATTAATGTTTTGTATCTACCATAGTTTGACACCCAATAGCCGATGTATTTTTCGTGCTGGGGTGTCGTTAAACATTCATTCATTCATTCATTATATAAAATTTACAATTATTAACGATTTCTGTAATATGATCTTTAAAATTGAGACTGGTAAAAAATTACCCCAAGGAACTTCACTCTATATACTTGGGTTATACACATATTATTATTATAATATAAATTTAATTTGTGTTTAGTGCAGTTGTTATAATTAACCAATTAATTCTAGATTGTGAAATGATAACTCCCCAGATCTCAGACCATTTTTGAAGGTCTTTTTGGAGATCGTTTTAGTTGGAATGGGATATTTGTAGAGGGTGAGATGGTTGACTGAGCACTGCAAATATCCTCCTTCCTAAATGGGTTGACTTGTTTGTAAAATGGGTCATCCCTCCCCTGGATCTGACCCTGAGCTTGCGCACCCCCAGTTCCCAGGGCGGAAAACTCTTCATGGTCCATGTCAGAGGTGCGAGAGGTGTAAGGTGTTTGCCTAACATCGGTAGTCGATTTCAGTTTCACCTAACGTTTGGATTTTGGACCATTTTGATTTGGAAGAATTGGGGGGTTTTCAACAAAATCTTTACCGCCGGTAGTAGGGGTGTGTAGTAGGTAGTTACAAGTGCCTCTTAACAATGCGAGAAGTAACTACTAAACACTCCTCGAAGTGGTCAGTCTAAGCCAACAGCTAAAAGCTGATGGGGAATGACAGGTGTGTGGCACAGATAGCCACACGAGACAAGCAATTGTCGCGGTCGGAGAGACAAGGACTGGGATGTGGAGGTGGACAGCGAAAGAAGTTGCAAGATAGGAGCTGCCAGATCGGGAAGAAATGAGATGGAATTCAAAGGAGAGAAAGGAATTAGGGCAATGGGGCACCAACATTTTTTGACTTGACAAAGACCGCCACCACCTCCCTCCCCCCCCCCCCCGAACTATTCCCTGATATATTCTCTAGCTTACGTTTGCTTTTTGATTTAACTTCTTCAAAATCACTAAATGTTTTTTTATGTGGAGTGATTGTACACATTTCATCTTTCCAAAAAAAAAAAACGGCGGTAGTATCCGTCGGTCTGTCCGTTTCGGTCCGGACATTTCCTGCGACCTCCACCGGTCGAAGACATGCATTATCCCCAGTGAAGACGACCGGACCGATTCGGAAGTCCGAGAGGTTACAGAGAAATCAATGCTGTCACCAGCATTAAACAACACAGCGCTTTCAGATTCAGAAACAATAACATCACGAATCTAACGCTTATTTGCAATCCCTGACGCAGAAGAACAATTGACAAGCTGAACTATGTCGGAATGAATCTGCCTGGTTTCGGCGGTCTGGCTGCGATTGTTCTCAGCGTTCACCGTATTGTTACCGGCTGAACTAGGGGCGGTACCCGCAGATTCCTCCCCTTCGATTGGTTCAGTCTTGCATGTAATGAAATGCACAGTGATTTCGTCAGTGTTCCCGGGGGACGGTCTAATACGCAGGGACGGCCCATTGAAATCAAAGGGGGTGTCTGTTGTCTGTTGCTCTGATGAAAGTTTGACCGTTGAGTAGCCGAGATAAAAAAAAAAGACAGTGTTTTTGGTATCAGCAAGAGAAGTCTTTTGCAAGTTGGCGACGGTGTGTTGAAGATACTCTAAACCGTATGCAATGGGGTCCTGGAGCCTAATTCTCTAAACTCTCGCAACTTTGCGATCTCGCAGTGCAATGCTAAAAGACTTGCAAAGAGGATGCTTTGTTGTCTAGCAGAGCCCAAGAGACCTTTGTGAATTAGGCCCCAGATTGCCAAACATCACCCTTCTCAACCTTGGAATTTTACATTCATTTGCAGTTTTCAACCTTTTGATTTTTTTTGGACGGGGGGGGGGGGGGGGGGGGGGGGGGGGGGACTGATCAGCGAGAGCATCGAAAGTATTACTAGCAGGGATAGTTTAAAAAAACTCACCCTCCTTCTCTGTCGACTGAACCGCCACGTTTGCGTTCCTTTTCCGGGTTTTCTTAGTAGGTGGAAGCTTTGAAAGGGGTGGGGGGTGGGGGGGGGGGGGGGTAGGTGACCTTGGTGAAACAGGTTCGGCCGACAGGGTTTTTGAACTGGACGAGGGGGCGCTTAGCTCAACTTTTGAAACAATGAAAACAGTGTTACCCCGTATGCTCTTATTAGAAAAGACGACCCACAGAGCTATCCATGGAGACGGCGGAGACCCCACCCATGCTGGTTTCAAATAAATGTTTTTCAGATAACCCACAGTCATTAGAAGATTCTCAGGTACTCCCGTTTCTGGGTTTTGGTGTTGCGTTGAACGCAATATTTATCGGTCGATATCGAAAGATCTCTCCCCCCCCCCCCCCCCCCAGGAAGGAGCATGTCCGCCTGGGTTTTTGGCTGGTGTGGAGGAATATTTTATGTCATTGTAGTGCTATATCATGTTATTGCCGCAACCCCGGGGATGCTCTGACCAGAAGTATTTAAAGGAAGGGACAATTAAGGGATTTGGCCTGGTATGCATATTCAACGATATATAACGCACATTATTGTGTAATATCAACAAGTATAATCGTATAGTTAATTAATAAAACGCTTAAATGTGACGGCTATTATATATAACGGGCGCAGCCATTTTGTACCATTCCAGTGAATACGCCCTCTGGCGAGCTGGTGGTTACGTAATACCTAACGTGTCACGTCAGGAATTAGTCTTCGAACTCAAGAAACAAAACATACCTGATTTTTGCGGATGCATCGCAGTGTTCTGTAATAATATCCATCCCAGTAAGCCGGCAACAAGTATATATTATTTTTCAATACAAAATAAACCACCATTGTTAAAGTGTTGAAATAACTGTATTATATTTTGTATATAAATTAACCCACGTACTGAAATAATAGTCGGAGTGTTTTCTTGCTTAATTGGTCTTTTTTTCCCGTGGTCTGTACCTGTGGTTCTACCGATGTAGCCAACAAAGATTTATTTTATGTGTTTTGACACATCAATTAATACCTTAAAAATACGTTTTTAGTCGTTTTAATCTGTATTGTCCGGGGAACCCATACCACAGGGCCGAGTTTATTGCAAACTGTGTAGATTACTTGTTTACGATGAATTACCAACGAACCGTGACCAACTGCATTCTGTGCGGCGACTTTTAATTGTGTGGACAACGCTACGCTCAACCGGACAGGTTCCAAAAAGCAAGAGCCCTAGGGGCACTGTATGGGTAAACGAACTCAACACAATAATAGACAAACACGCATTACATGACGCTTACAGATATTTATACTCAGACAAAGCCTCCTACACATAGCAAAGCATACAAAACCTATTCACGCATTTTGGACACTAATAATTATAGAGGAATTCGTTTAGTTAGTTGTTTTGGAAAATTGTTTACATCCA
Organism: Gigantopelta aegis; assembly: GCF_016097555.1. NCBI lineage: Eukaryota > Metazoa > Mollusca > Gastropoda > Neomphalida > Peltospiridae > Gigantopelta > Gigantopelta aegis. Next base: position 36,835,995 of record NC_054705.1, on the reverse strand, counting down.
TTATTGATCGGAGACATTTGTCATGGTCTATAGATAATGACATTATTATAGATGCTCAGTTTGGTTTTCAACCAAAACTTGGCACTGTTGATGCTATTTTTGTACTGCATTCAATTATTAGTAAGTCTTTGTCATCAAAGAAGCGTCTCTATTGTGCATTTATAGATTTTTAAAAAGCCTTTGATACAGTCAATCGATCTAAGTTATGGTTTAAACTGCACAAGATTGGTATACGTGGAAAAGTGTTGTCAGTTATTCATTCTATGTATCAAAAATTGAAAACCTGTGTCACACTTAATGGTTTCCAGTCAGACTACTTTGTCAATCAGTTAGGTTTGATGCAAGGCGAAGTTTTGTCACCGATTTTATTTTCTCTTTATATTAATGACTTTGAAATGAGTTTTATTCATGGTAATTGTGTACCATATTATGAGTGTCAGTCACTCAGCCTATTTTTATTAATGTATGCAGACGACCTTGTAATATTTTCAGAATATGGTGAGAACTTGCAACTTTAGCTAGACACTTTATTACACTATTGTACGAAATGGGATTTAAGTGTTAATACTTCAAAAAACTAAAATAATGGTTTTTAGAAATGCTGATAAATTAAAAGAAAAAGAAAAATGGATTTATGATGGTAATAGTATAGAAATAGTTGACAAGTTTACATATTTAGGAATTTTACTGTATTATAACAACAAATTCAGTTTTACAGAAAAATTATTATCTGAGCAAGGCAGAAAAGCAATGTTTGCATCAAACTGTGGTATTAAAGCTTTGTATCTTAATCCAGAAACATCGTTGTCATTGTTTGATTGTTATATTGGTAGTATTTTATGTTATGCATCGGAAGTATGGGGTTCACATAAAGGTGAAAATATTGAACGTATTCATCTAGATTTTTGTAAGAAATGATTAGGCATTAAGAAATCTACTTGTAATCTAATGCCATATACAGAGCTTGGCCGACGTCCAGTGAGGTGTATTCGAATATATAACATGATTAAATATTGGTGTAAATTATTAGTCACCCCAAACTGTATATTAAAAAATTGTTATGAGTTTTTATATAACAGGGTAGAAAATTATAATGAGAAAAATTGGGCTTATCATGTTAAAAAGGAAATGACTGATCTAGGTTTGGGTGAATTTTGGCTTAAACAAGAATTACATTCATTGTATTTACCTGTAAACAAGCAAAGGATCTTAGATCAGGCCTCGCAACATACCAGAAGTGAAATTAATATTTCATCAAAGTGTACTTTATACAAATATTTCACAGATACCTGTAACCTCCAGTTTCATTTACGTAAGTCAATTCCAATAGTGTATAGACATGTTAGCAACTGAAACTGGCAGGTACTATCACATTGAAAGACAGAATAGATTATGCTTATATTGTTTAAATGCTGTAGAAGATGAATTTCATTATATTTTAAAATGCCCTTTATAATTTAATTTAATGTCACAGACCCCTGACCTATTTAATGGTCTAACCGGCCTCGGTGGCGTCGTGGCAGGCCATCGGTCTACAGGCTGGTAGGTACTGGGTTCGGATCCCAGTCGAGGCATGGGATTTTTAATCCAGATACCGACTCCAAACCCTGAGTGAGTGCTCCGCAAGGCTCAATGGGTAGGTGTAAACCACTTGCACCGACCAGTGATCCATAACTGGTTCAACAAAGGCCATGGTTTGTGCTATCCTGCCTGTGGGAAGCGCAAATAAAAGATCCCTTGCTGCCTGTCGTAAAAAGAGTAGCCTATGTGGCGACAGCGGGTTTCCTCTAAAAACAGTGTCAGAATGACCATATGTTTGACGTCCAATAGCCGATGATAAGATAAAAAATCAATGTGCTCTAGCGGCGTCGTTAAATAAAACAAACTTTACTTTTTTATTTAATGGTCTAACAAAATATTACCTGAACAAATATAATTTGATTTTTCTCTAAATGTACTTTATTCAACCATCTTCATAACCACCATACTCTATTTATGAATGACATTTTGTAAAAATAATTGAATTATGGCAATGGTCCATAATTCAACAACTAAAATTGCCGAGAGGCATGACATGGATTTCACTCCATCATGGTTCAGTTAAGGTGATGCGATAGCTAGATTTGGTTTCCAACAATTACTGTATTTTTTATTTATTATTAATATTTAGAGAAATAAGGTCCTTCAATCTGTGGCAGTATGCCTTTAAGAAAACAATATATAAAACCCTATTACTGGAAGAAACCTTCATCTTTTAAATTGGTGCAGCTGTACAATATAGAAAATACAAAACAATTATTTAACTAAGGCAGATAAATTAAGAAAATAGCATATATATGTTAATGCATTTTCCGATTATATGTATGTCTATGTATTGTTTGTTTGTGCTTTGTTTCTTCTGTATATGACCGGCCTCGGTGGCGTCGTGGCAGGCCATCGGTCTACAGGCTGGTAGGTACTGGGTTCGGATCCCAGTCGAGGCATGGGATTTTTAATACAGATACCGACTCCAAACCCTGAGTGAGTGTTCCGCAATGCTTAATGGGTAGGTGTAAACCACTTGCACCGACCAGTGATCCATAACTGGTTCAACAAAGGCCACGGTTTGTGCTATCCTGCCTGTGGGAAGTGCAAATAAAAGATCCCTTGCTGCTAATCGGAAAGAGTAGCCCATGTAGTGGCGACAGCGGGTTTCGTCTCAAAATCTGTGTGGTCCTTAACCATATGTCTGACGCCATATAACCGTAAATAAAATGTGTTGAGTGCGTCGTTAAATAAAACATTTCTTTCTTTCTTTCTGTTCGCATTTTAATCTCAGGGCAGTTTATTTCTGGCCTGAAAGAAGCTGGTGTGTCTCAGAGTTTTTACACCGACCACCGACTTTACCTTTGACAAGAATAACAAAGGACCGGAACTGTGGACATTTAACAATAGTGTTTTGAAAGACAAAACTTACGTAAATTTAATTAATGACTTTTGGCGTACATGGCAATCGGAAAAGGGGAATTATAATGATTTATTGTTTTGGTGGAATTTGGGTAAAACAAAAATCAAAACACTGACCACTGACTATTGTAAACAAAAACGTAGGACTGAAAGGACGATTACTCAGAATTAATTAATATACAAAATAAGATTAAAGATTATGAACAGTTATAATTTATAAGGGGCTAGAATTAGGGCCGAGGTTAATCTTGAAAAACAAAAAAGCCAATAATAAATTTATGAATTCTTTAATAACTGAAGACGGAAATGTAATTGACACACAACACGAAATTTTAAATGAAACCACAAACTTTTACAAAACATTATACACATCTAAAAAGACGGACGCTTCGGCACAAAATTATTTATTAAATAAAATGACAAAGACGTTAAGTGATGAAGACAGAGACGCACGTGAAGGGGAAATATCTCTTGACGAAGTTTCATCTGCTATTAAATCTTTTGCCAATGATAAATCACCAGGCTGTGATGGCTTGACTGCCGAATTCTACCGGAATTTTTTCGGCTTAATTGATAGTGATCTGGTAGAAGTAATTAACGATGCTTTTAATAAGGAAAAATTAACTTTTACCATGCGCCGTGGTGTAATTGTATTAATTTGGAAAGGAAATGAAAAACAACTTCCCAAACACTGGCGACCAATCTCTTTATTAAATTGTGATTATAAAATTATCACTAACGTTTTGGCGAGTAGAATTAGAGAATTTTTACCAAAAATCATCCACCTAAATCAAAAATGTTCAGTTAAAGGCAGATCGATTCACGACGGAGCATCATTGATAAGGGACTTAATAGAATATGTTAATCGTATAATACCTGGATTAATACTTTCTTTAGATCAAACAAAATCTTATGATTGAGTAGAATGAGACTTTCTCTTTAAAAAAAATTTTTTTTTTAAATTTTGGGCCCAAGCTTATTAAAATGATAAAGACATGTTACACTGATATTCAATCAGCAGTTACGGTAAATGGGTATGTTTCAAACGTTTTTAATCTTTCTCGGGGTATTAGGCAAGGGTGACCGATTAGCACTGTTCATATATTTTGGTAGCTGAAACTTTGGCGGAAGCTGTTCGGGAGCATTCCAAAATTAATGGGATAACTTTACCAGATGGCTTCGTTAGTAAGTGGGTAGGGTACTCGGACGACGGTAACGCAACTCTATCAGACTTAGACTCGGTCAAACAACTTTTCAAAATTCTACACATTTATGAACGTGCATCTGGAGCTAAAGTAAATCTTCAGAAAACCAACGGTTTCCTAATGGAGAAACTTAGGTATGAGAAAGACACTCCTCTTGATATAAGATGGAATAATGAAAAAATTAAAATATTAGGATTTTATTTTGGCAACATTGACGTTTCAAAAAAGTAAAACAATTCTAAACATATGGAGTAACAGAAAATTAACATTACATGGCAAAGTATATAGTTGCTGTAAATTCACTCGCCACTAGTGGCTTGTGGTATTTATCAAACGTTTTGGAACTTCTGGAAAAATATGCTAAACAAATTGACACAATGATCTTTGATTTTATTTGGAGTTATAGAAAACATTTTACATCAAAAGAGTTAGGTGGGTTGGGGGTTGTAAATATTCGGCTAAAAATTAAAGCACAAAGAATTAAATTTCTAAGTAGACTTTTGAGTTTAGAGGGAGAGGGAAATTGGAAATCATTCGCAGATTACTTTTTAGGCCAATACAAAAACTTAAATATTGAGAAACACATTTTAAAATGTAAAATTATAAACAAAAAAAGGCAATTTTAACCTAATGCCGAACATTTACAAAGATATATTATTAATTTGGGACGAACTCGACATTACAAGCGACACGGAGAGCTATCAACAGATTCTGAATGAACCTCTCCATGACAACCCGACGATAAGTAACAAACAACTCAAAAGTATACGTAGCGAAGGACTAAATTTAGTCAGAGACATATGGGACTTTGCGACGAACGACTTCATGGACTTTGCTGGTTGCTCGACTAGCGCGGCATTTTATCGCCAAATAAAAGACCCACATGACAACATTCCGCGACCTCTATTGTGGACATTAAAAAACGAAGACCCCTACGATGGTGACTTAGACGCTATCTTTCATATCAACGTAGGTAATACGAATAAAGACGTGACAGTCGCAAAAACTAGGGACATATATGCAGTTCTGCTATTACGAACTCCATATGGGAAACCATTTTAAATGAAAACATAAAGTGGATTTTTTTTTTGGCAAACACTAAATTCTGGATTAATTGAAAATCACGATTTTGACTTAATTTATAAAATGATTAGAAATGTAATTGCAGTTAAAACATCTCTATGATTGTACGCCTTTTTTTCACTGCAACAAAAATAGACAATTTATTAAAGGGACATACCCTAGTTTTTAAACACTAACGCAGATTTTTGCTATTATAACCGTTTTTGATAACTTAAATCATATTTTACTTAGATTTTATTGTTTAGATTATCAATTTCCGTACATTCGAAGTTTTTAAAAATTATCCTGGTCTTTTTAATATTACAAAATGCATTTCTCATATTTTTAAAAACGCACGTGCGTTTGAGAAGTAACAGTTATGGAGTCGAGTTTTAGTCTATTTCTAGAGGGTATTTCACCATTTCAAAGTCACAGACTCATGTTTCATTCAATTGTAACTTATCCAAATGTGTTACAGGTTTGTAGATTAAATAAACTTAGTGTTAATTTTCACAGGTTGAAACTAGGGTACGTCCCTTTAAACAAATTGAACCTATTTTCAAAAAACATTTTGGCCACAAATTCTGATTAAATCCATACACAATGATTTTTGGAATCAAACATAAAGTTGGCAACTATGTGTCTAACTTCGTGATTTTTCTCTGGAGTAAACAATAAGGGTAATTTGGACCACACGTAAATTATTAGAGGGAAATAAGCCATGTAATGAAATGACACTTTTCAAACATTTAGTTTATTCAAGGGTCGAAACTGAATATTTTGCCGCATTAGAACGGCCTAATAGAAAAAAACAATTCTTGAAACACTGGTGCTGAGAGAGAGAGAGAGAGAGAGAGAGAGAGAGAGAGAGAGAGAGAGAGAGAGAGAGAGAGAGAGAGAGAGAGAGAGAGAGAGAGAGAGAGAGAGAGAGAGAGAGAGAGAAAAATAAGTTGTCAAAACTTAAAGCAACAAAAAGAAAGAAAGAAAGAAATGTTTTATTTTCCGATTAGCAGCAAGGGATCTTTTATTTGCGCTTCCCACAGGCAGGATAGCACAAACCATGGCCTTTGTTGAACCAGTTATGGATCACTGGTCGGTGCAAGTGGTTTACACCTACCCATTGAGCCTTGCGGAGCACTCACTCAGGGTTTGGAGTCGGTATCTGGATTAAAAATCTCATGCCTCGACTGGGATCCGAACCCAGTACCTACCAGCCTGTAGACTGATAGCCTAACCACGACGCCACCGAGGCCGGTTTAAAGCAATAAAGAACTTGAACTTGAACTTACACATGCCAAAACATTTAGCAAACATCAACTGGTAGTCCGAGTGAGAAATCGGTAGCTAAAATATCTCGGGCTACCGCTAGGGTCGAGCACTGCCTGGATGTAAGCACGTTAAACCAGTTGATTGATTGAGCCAATGGTCATACTTGCGGCAAGGGCCAGAATGGACATACCCGAACATGAAGTATGTGGGCTTTGTTTAGACTTTGGACTTTGTAAACACAAGTAGTCCCCTATCTTATTTCTATAAATGGCGCCACAAATTATATCAAAGCCCCTTAAATAAATACTGTCACGGATTTAAGGACCTTATTTCTCTAAAAATGGATAATAAATAAAAATTACATTAATTGTTGGAAACCAAATCTAGCTATCGCATCACCTTAATTGAACCATGATGGAATGAAATCCATGTCATCCCTCTCAGCAATTTTAGTTTTTGAATTATGGACCATAATTCAATTATTTTTTTAGAAAATGTCTTTAATAAATGGAGTATGCTGGTTATGAAGATGGTTGAATAAAGTACATTTAGGGACAAATCAAATTATTTTTGTTCAGGTAATACTTTGCTAGACCATTAAATAGGTCAGTCGTCTGTGACAATATGCCTTTAATAATATTTTTTTTTTTTAAATTTCCTTTTCGGCCATTTATTTCTAAATTTTAAAAATTGTATCACCCATATTACCCTCACTCCCTTCCCCCACCCCCTTCCCGTCCCAGGTCCAGCCACTGGCGACGTCAGAGCCCTCACCTTTTGGATAGGGGCTCGTTAATAGAGTTCCCGCTTCCCGCACAAGTAGCCCTGTGGTAAAACGCTCGCCTGATGCGCGGTCGGTCTAGGATCGATCCCCGTTTGCGGGTCCGTTAAGCTATTTTATTTCTCGTTCCAGCCAGTGCACTACGACTGAAATATGGTTAGACTAGGTAATGCCATACATTATTTATATTTAGGATCCCCTACTCCAAGGTCTGTAATCTGTGTGTCGGGCCCTGTTAAAATGACATGAACTGTGAAAGTGCACCACGACTGGTATATCAAAGGCCGTGATATGTGTTATCCTGTTTGTGGAATGGTGCATATAAAAGATCCCCTGCTGATAAACGAAAAAGTAGCCTATGAAGTGGCTACAGCGGGTTTCCTCTCTCAATATATGTGTGGTCCGTAACCATATGTCCGACGCCATATAACGGTAAATAAAATGTGTTGAGTGCGTCGTTAAATAAAACATTTCCTTCATTGTGAAATGTATAAATACGTACAGACGCCATTTTACACCTTGTTGCATTGTACTAATTAAAACACTAGGGGCGGGATAAAGCTCAGTCGGTAGAGAGCTCACCCGAGAGACCGGCCTCGGCTGTGTCGTGGTTAAGCCATCGGAAATGAGGCTGTTAGGTACTGGGTTCGCAGCCCGGTATCGGCTCCCACCCAGAGCGAGCGAGTTTTAACGACTCAAATGGTATGTGTAAGACCACTACACCGACTTCTCTCTCACTAACCACTAACAGCTAATCCTCTGTCCTGGACAGACGGCCTAGATAGCTGAGGTATGTGCCCAGGACAGCGTGCTTTAACCTTAATTAGATATAAGCACGGAAATAAGTTGAAATGAATAAATGAAATCACCCGAGGTGCTTGTGTCATAGGATCGATTGGGTTTTGCCCGTCCCACGACTGGTATATGAAAAACCGTGGTATGTGCTGTCCCATCTGTTGGAAAGTGCATTTAAAAGATCATTGCTACTAATGGACACATCTAGCCAGTTTTCTATCCACATTTTTTTCTCTTCAAAATTACCAGATGTTTGACACCCAATAGCCGATGATTAAAGAATCAGTGTGCTCTAGTGGTGTCGTTAAACAAAACAAACTTTGCTAAACACAATACAGTATTAGTAATATAAGCAGTATTTCAAAGAAAACTATTCAGTGGACCATTACTGATCCGAGGGCGTAGGAAGGTGCCAAGAAGTGTGTGTGTGTGTGAGAGAGGGGGGCGCGCGAGCGCGCGCACACACACACACACACACACACACACACACGTGGTGTGTGTGTGTGTATATATATATATATATATATATATATATATATATATATATATATCTATATCTATCTATACTGACACACAATGAAAACGCAAGAACAACTTTTTATTGCAAATAACGACAAACTATTAATGAATTGATGGATAATATAATCTGACATTAATGACTGGTATTCATGAGATACATTCACATGGAAACATGGCCAGTTATCATCAGTATTCGAGTTGCATTCGTAATCGAAAAGTTCAAACCCCCCCCATGTCAAGGTCAGTTCTCTGGTGTGTCCACCATTGGCCCGTGAGCATGCATGAAGACGATGGGGGAAAGGATTGGCACAAACATCTCAAATAAGACACAGGAATGTTCCTCCACTCCTCCTGCAACGCCTATGCAAGCTCAGTGACGTTACGTGGTGGTGGCTGGCGGTGACGTACACGACGTCCTAACTCATCCCACCTGTATTCAATTGGGTTCAAATCCGGTGAAACGGCGGGCCAGTTCATAACGGTGATACCGGCTTGTTGCAGGAATGCCTGGGTAATTCTTGCAGTATGTGGACGGGCATTGTCTTGTTGAAACAGAAGGGGACCTCCTGGTCTTCGGTGACGGCGCAAAAGTGGCTGGAGAACTGGTCTTAGAATAACGTCAACATAACATGGGCTGTAAGGGCATCATGGACAATGATGAAATCACTCCTGAAATCACAGTTGATTGCCCCCCCATACCATCAGACAACCGCCGCCAAACCGATCACGTTCCCTCACACATCCGTCAGCGTACCGTTCATGGAATCTCCTGTAAACACCTGCTCTTCCATCGGCAAAGGAGACAGAAAAACGGGACTCATCTGAGAAATCAATGCTCAGGTAAAAGGCTGGTGGATGATTACCATTCTGGAGAGCAAACTGTAGTCTCGCAGCACGATGTTGCGGTGTCATGATGTTACCGTTGTACGGGCGTCTGCATCTGAGTCCAGATGATGACCGTCATCGGATGGATATGCCTTCCGTGACGTCCTATCGTGTTGCTTGCTGTCATCGTCGCAGTTCTGAACCGGTCACGGAGGTGGTGTCGTCGAATCTGCCGATCTTGGCGTGGGGTCGTAACGGGACGTTGACCAGGTCGAGGTCGACCACGGACACACCCGGTCTGTTGATGACGTTCAACAAGTCGTCCAATAGTTGATGGATGGACTCTGAAGGTCCTAGCAACTTGGCTTTGCGAAGTCCCCCCTTGAACCATGTCGAACGCTCGTTCCCTTTGTTCTTCTCTGAGTGGTGGCATTCATAATGTGACGAGGAATATGACACCGTTACGTGACTTTTATGTGTCCACATACTGGCATTTCACGTGCATTGCATGCCGCATGACTGAGCATGTAGTGAACGCATTTCACACCAGTTTGTGTTTCTGCTATTGTATGTGTAACGAGAACAAAACCCAGGATTAAAACCCAGACAAAAGTATCAATCAATGGCTGCCTCTCATAAACTGTTATTTTAAGTCCAATAAATATATATTTCATTAATCACAAATATATATATATAAATATATACACATACATACATACATACACACACACACACACACACACACACACACACACACATATATATATATATATATATATATACATACATACATACACACACATGTAAAAAATATACATGTATATTACAACGTCACCGGTTCGGTGGTGGCAGCGTCATGGAGTGGGGCGGCATCTCTATCCACCACAGGACCCCCCTCTATGTGGTGGATGGCAATCTGAATGGAATCCGCTATCTGAATGAGATTATCCGGCCGTTGGTTCTCCCAGGCCTTCAGCAGATTGGCGGCGGGGCAGTTCTGCAGGATGACAATGCCAGACCCCACCGCGCCAGGGTGGCAACGGACTTTCTCAGACAACAAGGTATCGCTAGGATGGATTGGCCAGCATATTCGCCTGACTTGGCCCCAATAGAGTCGCCTGGGACGAATTAGGCAGGAGAGTTCGGGATAACCATGCCCCTCCGGCCAACCTTCATGATCTAGGTCAACTTCTTATGGCAGAGTGGCAGGCCATTCCCCAAGAGTTCTTCAGACGTCTGATCAACAGCATGAGGCAACGATGTGTCGAGTGTATTCGCGCCAGGGGTGGATTCACACACTATTAAACGAATGTTCTAATGTGTAAAATCCATGTTTGACAACCTTCAACTTTGACAGCATGTCATGTGACTTTCTTGTATACAGTGACGTTTATTTGTGGTTTTTTGTAAATATGGAACAATAAATAAAAAATTTGATGTAGTTTACATCATCAATCTAATACACTCTGAAACTTATTTGGTTATAAATTTTTGACCCTTAAATTCTTTTGAGTGGTATATATAAACCATCGCTACTGCTATAAAGTGTGTGTGTGTGTGGCGGCCACGTGACCCCCTGCCACCGCTTCCTACGCCAGTGGATCAGCTCTTCCCATAAGCGAACGAGACAGGGGGTGGGGGTGGGGGTAGCTGTGCCCCTAGTACTGGAGCGAAACATCAAATTAGTTCAAAAATAATAGCGCTATTAGAGAATAATGTGCTAACCTGACACATTTTAACATGTATTTGCTTCATTCTACCCTCAAACTTAGTCTATGTAAAAATGCGTAGTGATTCCTTTGCAGCCCTATATAGCTCTTTCGTAGTTGAAAGGGTGCACAGCACCCTGTGTTAGTGGTACACATTCGTTATTTAAAAAAAAAAAAAGAAGTTTATTCGACCACTCATGGCCCACCATTCGTCAAAAACTAATTTTGGGAGAATTCGGCCCCAAAACATTGTTTTCAAAATTTTCACCGAATATGTGGGCCAAGGACTAAAATAAATGTGTCTATGATTCGCCCACGCAGTGAATACATACGATACATGCAATTGTGTTTACATGTACATCTTATATTTGGAGGGGTTGTTGGATATGGATGTGAAAACACCAATATCAATGTTTTCACCACTATAGTGCGGTCTTGTATTTAAATGTTCACCTCATATATTCTGACTTCCGAATGGGTTCTTGTGCTTAAAGGGTGCACGGCACACTCTGTGAGTGGTACCCATTCGTTATTTACTAACAACTTTGTTTATTCGACTACTTATGACCCACCATTCGTCAAAAACTCACTTGCGAGAATTCGGCCCCAAAGTTAAACTGTTCTATATTGGAACCCACCAGTTTAATAAACATCAGCCTGTTGAATCTTTGGGGGCTTAGTCTGCTTTCAACTTTGTCCTTTGTTGAATTCTGGACTTAAATGTCTCTCTCTCTCTCTCTCTCTCTCTCTCTCTCTCTCTCTCTCTCTCTCTCTCTCTCTCTCTCTCTCTCTCTCTCTCTCTCACACACACACACACACACACACACAGAAGACACAGGTAAGATCGATGCTAAATACTCACGCAAGTTTAGTATGTCGGTTGGAAACTTATCAGCCAAATTGTTAATAACTTGGTCAATGTATATATTTCTGATTTTGGAGAATCTCTGTCTGAAGAATTCATTATCAGTGATTTCGATATCTTTGTACTATGATGTTTGCCCAGAATGGTCAACACTTTATTCATTTTCGCTGTACCATGTTTCATGACACTCAGGGTCCTTTTGTGTACAACAAGCACTACGTCTAATATGAGAGAAACTTACATAATCTGAAAAATCAGACACCGATGACTGTTAGAATATCGATTAGTAATGCTGTAAGTAATAGGCTGTTGGCTATACACTTATGCAACCCAATAGCTTTTTTTTCTCTGTCTCCTTCTAGGGATAGTCATAATGTTTACAGCTGCTTCAAAGGATTGCCATCGGACAGACGATGGCTCCGTTATTTGTTTTGATTTGCCATGTAGAATGGTTTGTAGTTCTCTAAGTTTGTCATACCTAACAGAAGAATCAGAGTAATATTAGTATAATCTGTGAATCGTATTATGCTAGTTTTCACAACAATCAACCTCTTTACCAGCTTGTGATACTGTTAGGTGCAACCTATGTGCAACACAATGCACTTGCACAATACGATGCAAGATGCGTGTTCCTCTTCTTTAGCTTAGCACCCAAACCATTTAATCTGACAGTCGTGACCGATCGATGCACCATCAGTTCCTAGACTAAACACTTTACCTAACTTGTCATCACAAATGTTTTTACGTTTCAGAAAGTCCACCAATGCTTCTTCTATGTCTGCTGCAGTGCCTTCGTTTTTGTTTTGTTTTTCATGATCAAGAAAGGTCACACACACTTCACCCTTATCAAGATAGCGGACATAATATATATTGCTATTTTTTTCTCTCAACAGCTTTGTCACAGGTTTCGTCTAGCATTATCCCATTGTAGTCACTAACGTTTAATTTTTTTATCTGGTCTTTTTCAATAACATCCTGAATAATTTATTTTTTTCAAATTCCATAATAACCTGTGGACGTTTATAATATATCTAACAGGGTCATTTTATTATGTGTATGTCATGTATTTATTATATGTATTTTAGTAGTTTTATTTCAGATCTCAGTAACAGCATTTCACTTGGTTATACCAAGCTACGAAGCTTTGCACTACTCACCTGAACACATGCATGCTCTCTGTCAACTAATACCCTTTCCCTTTGTCTTATACGTCTGTAGTTTGGGTGTTAGGTAACATTCCTGGGTAAAATGTGTACAACCCTTACATTCTGGGCATTCCCAATCTGACTTTTGAGAGACAAAACTTACAACTTTATGTCGTCTTAAAGTGTTGACCGTTTCCAAGATTTGGAAGATCAAGTTAAGGTTAGTAAGTAGATACAATAGTATAATGTTAAACTGTTAGTCTGTAGTTTATAGTATTAAATATAATTAATGGCTTTAATATATAAACCCAAATGTGTTATGTGTTAGAATATATATTTAGGTAATGATTTACTTACCTTAAATCTGTGTAGTTATTAATTTAATGTTATCAAGTAAACATGTACATGCGATTGATACATATACTGTACTTAAATAAAGTAGTATGTGTATATGTGGATGGATGGATGTACGAGTTTATACTGTGACGACCGAGCGTCTGAATGTTTTGTGAATGGCTGGTAATAACCTCCCAAATAACTACAGAAGGCAACGATGACAAAACAAGTTTGTAAAGTTCAGTAATTTATTCTGTAACAACAAGGGTAAATAGTTTTCCAACAGTCTCAATAAAAAGCTTCTTGCACTTCACTGCATTATTTCAATATCAATCAGTATTTTCTATCAGCAAGCACTTTCAGGTCATACACATTGACCAATATGTCATTAAATGTTACTAAGAACTAACATTGTCTCAGTTATATGTATTCATTAAGGTAAGTAGTATTCAGGTTGCCTATTTTATCAGTAAACTACATAATGCAACTACACAACTATTTCCATTATAAGTAATACTTCTATATTTACTTATACTGCAACTTCAGATGTGCTAGTTTAATATATTGCTTTATCTTTAATACCACAGTTAACTACAATATCTCTACTACTATCTCTCACTAGTTACTACGACTTCAGTACTATATTTCTTTACACAGAGTGACACTATATCACTCTGTCACTTCAATACTATAATAACTACACAGGGTGACACTACATCACCCTCAACTACTACTTTAACACTTTAAACTACACAGGGTGGCACTACATCACCCACAACTACTTCAACTATTTTTCACTTCTTACTCTTCACTACTTCTACACTATCGTCTCTTATACACAGAGTGAACTATTTCATTTTTCTCTACTTCAGCAATATATTAAACTACACTTGAACTTCTGTTTCAGTACTTCTCACTCTACACTACTTCTACACTATCTTCTCTTATACACAGAGTGAACTATATAACTTTTTACTACTTCAGCAATATATTAAACTACACTTGACCTTCTATTTCAGTACTTCTTACTCAGTAGACTACATAGATCTATATCAGAAATATCATTTATGTCCAAGGCACTTTTTCTCAATGCTAAGTTTTCACAGTAAATACCATAGCACTTCTGGGCTCTCAGTTTATGATTGAAAGCTAACCTATATCTAAATAATATATTCTAATTAATTAGTATTGCCAAATGTAATTATCATGTTTATTGATGCTACTTATTAGTGAGAATGGCTATCTAATCCCAACTATTTATTTTAACCCCCCCCCCCACAATTTTAGAAAATAAACAAAATGGGTCCTAACCCACCTAATTTAAGGGCAAAGCCAGACTGACGGCCAGCGTTAAACGCTGCCTTTTTATAACTTGTGCTGAATCAGCGCACTGGGAGGGTATTCACGTTTAAAACGACCAAAATCAGCCGGCTGAATTCAGCATACTGAATCAGCGAGGCCTGCTGAATCAGCGAACTAAGAACCGCCCCATTTAAGCTGGGAATGGGTAGTCACGCTAAAACCACACCCGACTTCCTTATTACTAGTGTAAACTAATACCTCAATAAATTATCTAAAAAAAAAACCCCATATAGAGTAAATTCTAATCTTATTCATGTTCTTACGAAAATAATAATTTTAACTTTGGTTTTCCAAAGTGTAGTTGTATTTACCGCTGAAAAGTTGGACAGCTGTGACCCGAATGTACAATAAATATAATTCTTGAAGGTCACGGTCAATCAATCGGCCATTACTGCCATTTGCAAGTGTGTGAAGAGATAAACGTGATTTTGTTTTTAAATATCAGAAGTGACAAAACACTTTGTGCCACGACATGACATCATTGACATATGAATTTGGAATGCACACTAGTAATAATTACATCATTTAAAAGGATCGACATTCGCCCAAACGTAATAAAAGGGACATAAAAGACTTCGTAAGTTGGCGGTTGGTAATGGTCTCATATCGGAGTTATGTGAGCGCCAGTTTACAATTATGAAAAAAAAACCCCACAACAGTATTACTGATATACTGGGTTCTCACAATACTTCGGTGAGTTTAGTGGGTAGTGTGTTTGTATTTTAACATATTTTATTATCAAGGCATTGTATATATTAAGCATTATTGTTATATATAATGTGCTGATCATGTATTTATGGTAGATTATTTGTTGTTATAGGCACACGAACATTACCAGTATTGTGGGCCGATATCAAGTAGGGGCCCTTGTCTCATATGAGAAATGTAGTTGTATCGAACTCGTATGTGTACGGTTTACGTATTAGTATTTATGTAGTGAATGTGTTGTAGAAAACATTGTCTTTGGCTTAAATTAGTACTTATGTATTGAAAGTGCTATGTAAAAAAATATATAATTAGATTATTATTATGAATGTTATTTTGGTGTGATGCAAATGTATTTACTCTTCGTTAATTATTTTGTAGTTTAAAATGATGTAGAATTTTTATGATCAGGAATAATTTGAATATTTTTAATATATATGTGGAAGTGTTAAACGTAGTATTTACAATTGTTATGTTATATATTATAGGGGTTTTGTTCGTGTATGCTGTAAACAAAAACAAGAATCAACAGAACCTGCAGTTTGTGTTACTTTTACACAAAACCCACCTGGCTACGTATAGCTTTCAATTTCAACACCATTTTGAATTTGTAGGTCCATTAAATCTGTAAAAACGTCTGCAGCTATACGCTAGTCTCTTTTGGCCATAAAATTAAACAGTTCTCACCTGCTTTATCTAGTTTTAATTTATTATGTGTGTACTTTATATTAGACTCCCGGTGTCGGATCATAATGAAATAAACAGTTCTCACCTGCTTTATCTAGTTTTAATTTATTATGTGTGTACTTTATATTAGATTCTCGGTGTCGGATCATAATAAAATAAACAGTTCTCACCTGCTTTATCTAGTTTTAATTTATTATGTGTGTACTTTATATTAGATTCTCGGCGTCGGATCATAACAGACTTCTGAAAATTAGTACAACCTTCCTCGGTGGTAAAAGGATTTTTCGCGTTCGCGCGATAACAAATGTTACAACGCATACCGCCATGCGAGTAGGACTTACGTAGCCACGAGTATTTTCTTAACCACTCTGTATTGAAACTTCGGGATTTATTATTATTATTATTATTTTTTTTTTAATTGGTGACGAAGATGCACTGGAATCGGGTTCGATGTTTACATGATCCGCAGACCTACCCTCATTACAGTCATTATCGGATGACTTCTTTGTAAAGTTGTCACCAAAAAACTTCCGTAAGTCAAGCTGTTTATTCATGTCTATGAACCCGTGTCGATTTTGTTCAATACATACCCCCCCCCCCCCCCCCCTACACCCCATTAGCCATAATATACAACAACTTTTGCCCTAAAATCGTGTCTCTTGGCATCTACAAGTCTCAATCCTTTGGGAGATCGGCTCATTTGCTACAACAAACTCGACGAAGTCTTTAATCATTTTTGTATCCCACCAACCGCCCCTACAATGTTACAAAATCCTGATTTTGCCCTTTAGGAAACTGTTACAGTGACTTTAATTGGACAACTGGACACAATGAAGCTGATACAATGACTGTAATTGGGCAAGAGGACACAAGGAAGCTGTTACAATGACTTTGATTGGACAGCTTCGCATAACGAAGGGTCTTGAACTCGACTCCATATTGCGTAAAATGTTTGATTAAATATTTGTTGTGAAATCATCTTATTCCCATTTGCAAGCTGACACGGCGTGGCAGGTTTACTTAAATAATAGAGTCCTGGAGATACTCCAACGTGTCTGAAATTGAATATTTTAGCCAGTATTCCTGTCACATGCGTGTCCTCCATACTTACGTATGGCATGTATTCAGACACGGCTAAGATCTTCATTGCAGCATCAGTGGGCATGACGTACAGGTTTCCCTTAACGTGCGGCGGATACACGACTATTGGATACGCTTCTTTTGGCACCATGTACTTTCCGCCTCTCTCTACAGGGGAAGTCACAAAGTATGGGCCATATATGAGATTGTCCCATTTTCGTGAATTCATCAGCGCTACAAACTTTGGGATGTTTAGATACGTGTCCTCGTCAACTTTCATGACGTACTTGGCTGTGGGGCAGAACTCTCTAATCCACTTGAACCCCATCAAGACTTTGCGTGTCAAGTTGTAGTAGCTTTCGTCAAATTCTGCTATGATCAAGTCTCCCCTTCCCTCTGCTTCCTTGGAGATCGCGATGTTTAAGGAATCGTTTTTACTAACACCTAAGACGAAAAGTAATTTAATAGAAAATTTCTCTATTGACCCTGGCCATGTACCCAGGGTAGACACACTACCCCAGGTATTACGAATCGCCTGTCTTTGTGACTCCATGCGATGCATTGTCATCACTAACACACCCAGCTGATGTCGCTCGTTGAATGTGCACGCTTTGGCAGAACCTTTCAAGAACCGATGATCTAACTGGAAATGTCTGGTTTTATTTGGCTTAAAAAACCATCGGTACTTCAGTATTCTTCTGTCTCCATAAAATCCTGACTCGGAAAATGCTTCGGGAACTGGCAGTTCCGTTAGAATTACATCCGCATTGCTATTTGATCTTTTCCTCGCTGTCACATTTACTGACGGGTTGCTATGCGACGTTTTCCTTTCGTTGACATTTACTGACGGGTTGCTATGCGACGTTATAATCCTTCCAGTGACATTTACTGGCGAGTTGCTATGCGACGTTATCCTCCTGGTGAAGTTGCTGTGCGAATATTGGTTTGTCCTCACGTTGAACACTGTATCAATATCCAATAACTGGAATTCAATAACTGAAAACATAATTGCCACAATAATTAGAATCACGAACACTGTTATTCTCGTCTTCATCGGTGTGGGTCTGAAAAAGAATGAAAGCAAAACCCCAGCTTATATATTGGATATTGTGTTTGCAATATTCATATTATTATCTATCTATATATCTCTCTCTCTCTCTCTCTCTCTCTCTCTCTCTCTCTCTCTCTCTCTCTCTCTCTCTCTCTCTCTCTCTCTCTCTATATATATATATATATATATATATATTAGTTCACTCAAGATTATTTCGTAATGTATTGAACACAAATTACCTATCTATCCATCTATCTATCCACATATCCATCTATCTGTCTGTCTGTATATCTGTCTCTGTGTGTGTGTCTCTCTCTCTCTCTCTCTCTCTCTCTCTCTCTCTCTCTCTCTCTCTCTCTCTCTCTCTCTCTCTCTCTCTCTCTCTCTCTCTCTCTCTCTTTATCTATCTAGCTGTCTAGCTGTCTGTCTGTATGTCTATCTGTCCATTATTTTGTTTACTGACACAATATTGTTTGGTAATGTATTAAACGAAAATTATTTATCTATTTATCTGTCTGTCTGTCTGTCTGTCTATCCATCCATCTATGAATCCATCTATCTATCTATCTATCTATCTATTCCGAGCCATGCCTTCGATGAGGAAAGACGTGTCGCTCTGCTCTCTCGAGTTGCCCCCCCCCCCCCCCCCCACCTGGGGGGACTTATTGCAAGCTACGGCTCTTTATTGGAGTACCGCGTCGCTTACATTGGTTCACGGGCAACCGTGACTTTGGTGTATGGCGACGCGGTAACGAACACGACGAAGAGGAAGGGAAGAGGAAGGAGGAAGAGGAAACCTGCACCAGTGACGGCTCAGGGGGGACCTAAACTGGCGGCTCAACCGCCAGCGGCGGTCCTGTCTGCGTCGCCGCCCCCACCCCCGGGACCCGACGAACCAGTGCCAGCCGACGCAGAATGTCTTAACAGACTGAGCCAGTGGACCAGTCGACGCCGCAGTTGGACACAGCGATCTGCAAATCTCCACGGCGTGCGTCTCCCGTTCCAACCCCTTCGAGGCAGTCGGCGTCGAGTCCCCCACCCCCAGGGAGCCTAGCCATCTCCAAGATCAAGGGCCAGTACGCTCGATACTTGGTCGGGGACACCTCGGACACCAGCTCACTGCCGGGAGGCATTCTTGAGGGCAACTTTAAGAAGTTTCCTGATGGAGTTGAGTGTGCCATCCACGCCATGAACTACGAGACGGGAAGTTTGGACTTGTGGTGACGTCGCGTCGAGATGATCTCTACAGACAGGGAATACTCTTCGAAGACATGGACAACTACACCATCCACAGAGTACTGAAGATCATCGCCGGCGCCCATTACGTCGAGCTAGCTAAGACCTTGCTAGCCCACCGTTGGAGGAAACTGGTGCCACAGTTCAACGCCAAGCACTTCATCTCGTCCCCGTAGTCGCCAACCGTTTCAAGGGCTTAGTTGGACTTAGTTGGCCGGCATTTTTTGTAAACAGTCCGACGCACTTTATTTTGGCAGCCCGTCTAAATGGCTCAAATCACCTTAAAACCCTTTCGGTCGAGCACTCTAATTTTGTTCTTTGGACTTAAATTTTTGTCCAGACGTGAGTAGTATCAATGAGCTCATTTTGGCTTTAGGTCTTTGACCTAACTACTAAATTAGTATTCCAAATTCCGCCCACCTTAAACTCACCCCCCCCCCCCCCCCCCCCCCCAGGTCCGGCCCATATAGATCGGACTTTAAACTTTTAGACCTCCGTTCAAAATTTTATGTCGAAATTATTCTTATTTTAAAAATATTATTAAATAGTCCGATCCTCTCTTCTTTCTCTTATTTATCTTTGGACTGTCCTTTTAAAATGCTCCAAATTATATAAATATTCAGCCGAGCAGTCAATTCTTTTTATTTTTGGCTTGTAACTTTTTTTTTTTTTTTTTTAAATTCTATTAACTTTTTTTATTAATAGCTATTTTCAAAATTCTGGCCGTCTATTTTTAGACATTAGGTCATGGTGTGGCGCAATACGCTATTGTTGTATAAATAAGTACGCGTCAGTGGCTAGGTCAGATCAGGTCACGCTGTAGTAAATACACGCTATCGGCCGAAAACCAGGTCACTGTTGTAGTGTATGTGTATGCACTTTGCTGTTTTTGCCAGCGTACTGGTTTAAATCAACTAATACAGCGTTTGCTTAACAAATAATAACGCTTTGGTGTTACATTGCCAAGATAATAATGAGCGAGATATACTGAGCGATCTGTGCAAATCAAGTTGTAATGCACACATTATATGGGGAAACAGGGTCACATTTCTAAACTGACGTCTGGTACGTACAGCTTGGTCGCGTGCATGCAGGCGTGTAAACAAAATGTATATTAAACTATGTACCGGCCGAATCGAGGTCACGGGTTCTTGCATTTGTTTTTTTGTATTGTCATTGGTTTGGGTTATGATAAGGCCAACGTACCTCTTTAGTCAACTGTGCCACAAACAGAAAGTCCACATGTGAGATGGATATCACTGTTGGGAAGTGTTTGCAAGGTCATCCGTAGACATAAGCAAAACGTATTGTAAGCTATTAAGTGTATCTAATATAAATATGATCAAGCCTTCGTTTTTATTTCATTTAATCCAAAACCATGCCCACTGAAAGGTGGAAGGAGTATTTGTCAGAGATTTATTATAATTCAAAACATCCAGCTTCCTTTTCGGGAGTAAATAAACTGTATCGCATTGTGAAAAAGAAAGGTAAATTTGACATTAGCTTTCACCATATCAAGCAGTGGCTAGCTTTCCAAGACGCTTACTCGCTTCAGCGATATTTGCGCTACAAATTCAAAAGAAACAGACTCGTGGCGACTGGATTGAATTCCCGATGGGATGTTGACTTAGCTGATGTGTCTAATCTTTCTTCGTATAATAATAGTGTGAAATTCCTGCTGATCGCTATCAATTTATTTACAAGATACCTGTGGGTTGAACCATTAAAAAACAAAACACCCGAATCTGTGATTACAGGACTGAAAAACATATTTTCCACTGCACCTTTACCTGAGATCATAAGATCTGATAAAGGGCGTGAATTCAATAACAATAACGTGAAATCTTATTTGAAAAGCAAAGGTATAACATACTACGTCACTCAAAATGAAACCAAAGCTTCCTATGCTGAGCGGATCATACGAACTCTTAAAGTTGCTATGTACAGATATTTTACTTACAAACAGACTTATCATTACCTGGATATTCTCCAAGATCTAGTAGATGGTTATAATCATAGACCACACAGGTCATTAAACCAACGATCCCCTTCAGACATAGATGAGGGAAATGAAGCTTTGTGGAAAGAATAGTACATTGATCCTTTGAAAACAAAGTCAAAACATAGGAAGAAACAATTTAAATTCAAACTGGGAGACTGGGGGAAAAAAATGGTAAATAATAAAATAACAATAAAACAATAATATAAACATGTCATAGTAGTAAATTAAAAGGTGTTAATGTAAGTAGAAAGGGAAAAGGTGGATTATATTTTAGTGTCCAGTCATATAAAAGTAAAGTAAAATTGTAGGCAATATTAATGTTAAACCCCCTCTGGAATCCCAATAAGGATACCAATCCATACGAGATGTAGTTCCAATAGGGGTCACATAATTATTAAAATACCTAAAATAATTTTGTTTTTATTAATCACATATGGTTAAGAACAAAAGTCAAAAGTTAAAACGTATAAGGATTACTAATATACAGCGTATTACTCCTGCCAGAGAGATTAGACGCAGTGTAACCCTTGATAAATTAAACGTATAAAACACAGCACAAAACATAGAACATAACACACCACCACACACACACACACACACACACACACACACACACACACACACATATATACATATACAATTATTATAAAGAAGGGGGAGAGAAAAAAAAATCAAAAATAAAATCCTACAAAACAAACACATACAAAACCCCCCCAGAAAAACAAACATAAACAAACAAAAACAAAAAAAACAACCACAAAACCCCACAAAAACCCCGGACAAACGAACAAAAAACAACCATTAAAAAAACGAGAAAAAAAACAAACAAAAAAGTGGAGCCAAGACAAAAGACTAGGATTTAGGTTGATATATACAAGGGCGCCAGATATTAAGTTCTATATTTGAGAGGGATATTTACAGTGCATGTAATGTCTAGGGGTATATGAATGAAGGAAGGAATGTTTAACGATACCCCAGTAGGGCTATATGAATTATGAATACTGCAGTGGTCCTTTCCAGACGCGGTTATTCCTAGTTCTGGGTAACAATCTATCATCGAGAAAGACATTTAGACACACTGACCAACTTACTAAAGTACAATCGCCAGTGGCGGCAAAAAGGGGAGGGTAGGCTAGCCAGGAGCGGATCCTGGATTTGGTAAAAGTGGAGGGAGGGAGTCGCGATACCCAAAAAGAGGCAAGCCCAAGCCCGCTGAGAGTAAATCCACGGGGGGGGGGGGGGGGGGGGGGTGGTCATGGATATGGACCCCGGAAGTCCTCAAAAGAAAAATGGTAATGGGCCCCTCTTAAAACAGTCTAGTGATTAACACTGTATAAGATGAGGAGAGAGGTGAGAAAAACACACACAAAAAACCCCCACCCACACACACACATGGGGGTGGTGGGTGGTGGGTGGTGGTGGGGGTGATAGAAGAGGAGCCTCAACAGGCGAGGTAAGGGGACCAATGCAAACAGTTAATTTTCAATATACATAGTTTAGATTTTAATCCCTGTATCTGAAACATATTTTAATAATGCTTTAAAAATAATATGACTGTTAACTTTATCAGGATTTAAAACATTGAATCCCAGTTTGGTCAAATCGGTAATAAGTATAAGTGTAGCGTTAGTAAGATCTTGTCTTGCGTTTTTACCACTTTTTAAAGCCTGAAGACTACTAAGACTATCTGTAAATATTACATAATTGCCAGGTGTATTTTATTTAACCAAACTAGGGCTTGCTGGATGGCAGCTAATTCTGTTGTCAATACAGATAACTTGTCAGGTAATCTGATGTGCGAGCCTATTTGCGAATTACCATCACCATTAACCACAAAGGCCATTCCGGTATTGCCCGACGTGGGATCTTTCGACCCATCTGTATATATATGAGTGTAATTATTATAATATCATAGCGGGATTCCTTAGAAAATTACTTTAAAAAAAAAGGGTATATCAGTTTTGTTTACTTCTTTTTTGACAAAAAGGGGATTTTTTGGTTGAATTAGTTCCCAGGGATTGGTACTTTGGTTTTTAACATCAACAGGAATTTCACACTATTATTATACGAAGAAAAATTAGACACATCAGCTAAGTCAACATCCCAGCGGGAATTCAACCCAGTCGCCACGAGTCTGTTTCTTTTGAATTTGTAGCGCAACGATCGCTGAAGCGAGTAAGCGTCTTGGGAAGCTAGCCAATGCTTGATATGGTGAAAGCTAATGTCAAATTTACCTTTCTTTTTCACAATGCGATACAGTTTATTTACTCCCGAAAAGGAAGCTGGATGTTTTGAATTATAATAAATCTCTGACAAATACTCCTTCCACCTTTCAGTGGGCATGGTTTTGGATTAAATGAAATAAAAACGAAGGCTTGATCATATTTATATTAGATACACTTAATAGCTTACAATACGTTTTGCTTATGTCTACGGATGACCTTACAAACACTTCACAACAGTGATATCCATCTCACATGTGGACTTTCTGTTTGTGGCACAGTTGACTAAAGAGGTACGTTGGCCTTATTATAAGCCAAACCAATGACAATACAAAAAATCAAATGCAAGAACCCGTGACCTCGATTCGGCCGGTACATATATAGTTTAATATACATTTTGTTTACACACCTGCCTGCACGCGACCAAGCTGTACGTACCAGACGTCAGCTTAGAAATGTGACCCTGTTTCCCCATATAATGTTTGCATTACAACTTGATTTGCACAGATCGCTCAGTATATCTCGCTCATTATTATCTTGGCAATGTAACACCAAAGCGTTATTATTTGTTACGCAAACGCTGTATTAGTTGATTTAAACCAGTACGCTGGCAAAAACAGCAAAGTGCATACACATACACTACAACAGTGACCTGGTTTTCGGCCGATAGCGTGTATATAGGTTGGACTATACCAATTCAAATCAATTCAAAGTATTAACTGCAGAAAATGGTACCTTTCATGGCTCATTTTCGGAATAACCAGATATTTCTACAACACCCATAGTTTCGCACAAAATTTGAGTACTTTTTTTTACAGGTACCCCATACATGTTTCAAGCACAAGGCTACTTGACACAGTGGTACTACATCAAATAAAATTGCATACATTTTTAGCCCAGATGAAACCAGTGTTTTTTTACCACCAACACACTCACATTTATAATAAATCACAGGACTTGTGGTGTTAACTTCTCTGTCAAAAGTTCGGTGCACCTCGAATTTCGACCCAGCCAGAAATTAATTGGTATAGTGCAACCTTTACTACAGCGTGACCTGATCTGACCTAGCCATTGACGCGTACTTATTTATAGAACAATAGCGTATTGCACCACACCATGACCTAATGTCTAAAAATAGACGGCGCCTGGCGCCTTCGGCGTTCAAGCCCTCTTTCATCATCATCATCATCATCATCAAGCACAGTCTTCTAACATCGGACAGAAAGAAAGAAATGTTTTATTTAACGACGCACTAAACACATTTTATTTACGGTTATATGGCGTCAGACATATGGTTAAGGACCACACAGATTTTTAGAGGAAACCCGCTGTCGCCACTACATGGACTACTCTTTCCGATTAGCAGCAAGGGATCTTTTATTTGCGCTTCCCACAGGCAGGATAGCACAAACCATGGCCTTTGTTGAACCATTTATGGATCACTGGTCGGTGCAGGTGGTTTACACCTACCCATTGAGCCTTGCGGAGCACTCACTCAGGGTTTGGAGTCGGTATCTGGATTAAAAATCCCATGCCTCGACTGGGATCCGAACCCAGTACCTACCAGCCTGTAGACCGATGGTCTAACCACGACGCCACCGAGGCAGGTAACATCGGAAAGAATTCAGTAATGCTTGGCCTATATAATATACTCCTGTCATGGGGATTCTATAATACCCGTAACTGGATGAAACACGATTATCCAAATATCTCTCCTAACTGTATATCTATTAGATCTCTCTGTAACAGGCGGTTATACCCTAATGTGGCTCGTCTAGGTATGATCAGAGATAAGATCTTATATAAAGTATATATTATTATAGCACGTTTAGTTCACTAGAAAACACAACAAAAACACAATACACTTTGGAATCTGTATTAACCTACGCTGACAAATGTACTGCCGCAGTAGTTAATTAATAACAACAATAATAACAACCCATCAACTGATCACTTAATTAGTTAATCTCTAGGTGTCTAGTTTACACAATATGCTAATCACTTCGCCGTGACACAACACCCACACGTGTAATAATTGAGAAACGCTAACACACACACGTGCGATAATGGAGAAACGCTTCCAGGGGAACTTAATTAATAAAGGAATTACAACACTATTCCTAACTGGTTAATTTTTAATTAACCCTAACTACTCATTCAATAACCTTGTAATACAGAATTAATACTGGTACCTATCACAATAAAGACAATAACCTACAGTTTACCTAGGTCCTCTAGGATACTGGCTAAGCTTTATATAATTATTTAGGACAGCGAGCCTACAGATTACTGCGTCAGATGACCGGCAGCGCCGTCTAAATAATATTGGTATAATACAGTATTAAAATATTTAAAGTCACATCAATCACATCAAGGTTATACACAGAGCAGAAAATATATATTTACCAAAGTCCCGTCTGAACTAATATAGATCGTTCAGTGGACGGACAGCGATCCCCTGGAGCCTTCCTATCGTTCTCCTCGATATCTCTAAAATCCTAGCTATTTATTCAAAACTCTCAGAGACAGCGAATATCGCCTAGGGGTACAAGGCGGTACCTCATGTATCATGGGGATTTTCCACAGCCACCATGCCGGCATATTTTTCTCTGATCGTCAGACTGGATGTCGCCATTCGCCAAATCACGGTTGTAAAAACCACACTCGCAGAGGTATTACGTAACTACTGGCCACCTGGGCTCCACACCTGGGCTGGGTGTGTATTAGACGACCGTCGCGCAAAGGTATCACGTAACAAGTTGCCCATCTGGCTAAGTGCATTTGGAACTGCACACGGCCTTCTAAAACAATTAAGAGCATGTACCGTCACAACGATCTAGTTAACATTATAGTTAGAATCATAACCCCTTTTCGTATTTGTAATCACATAATCTAACGTTAAGTCTGAGGTCAAACTAAAGTGTGTCGTAAATCTGGAAATTTAATCTGTTCTAGGTCAGGAGTAAAAGTGCGCTAGGTTCATGTTATACACCTAACTTTTCGATTTACAAGCTCCAGATCACGTATTACGTTTTCGCAGTTCCGATTTAAACCCATACAAACTCAAATGAATTTTAGTTGTTTTTTTTTTTTTTTTTGGTTAGTTTGTTTGGGTGTTTTTTGTTTTGTTTTGTTTTTTGGTGGGTTTTTTTTTTTTTTTTTTTTTTTGGGGGGGGGGGGGGGGGGGGGGGGGCGGTTGTTGTGGGGTTTTTTTTTTGGGGGGGGGGGGTTGTACAAATTACATACATGCAGGTTCAATCTTCCTTTATTAAAGTATATCAAAATATACTCTTCAAAAAAGTAGGGGAACTAATAAGAATTTACAGTTGCCAAAATTGTAAGGTGTATTAGCTGTGGGGAATGATAATAGTGAATTAATTGGGCAAATATTACAACCGGTAGTTCAGTATTACAGTAGGTTTTATGACCACTAAAGATGTTGAAGGACGATTGGGGTCAGAAGTGAAATTTGAAAGTTGACGGGGTTTTTTTATCAGTAAATCGCAAATTCAAACAATATAAATTACTAAAAACAAAACAATAACAACTGTATGATCAATAGAATGAAAACGATTGACAGAAATAATGTTCCACAGTGATTAATCGACCTTCCTGGAAATTGTCAAAATCGAGAATGACACCCCACGCACGTGTACGGGGCAATTGCGTGATGCATGTACAAACTATGGAATGTGTTTCGGTGTGTTGATAAACAGACCTGAACGTTCTTTACTAGGATGTCTGTGGTCAAAACGTAAGTTCGGTCTAATAGTTGATGTTAACATTAATATTTCACATTAATTTACTTTTTTTTGAAGAGTATAGTTATTTGTTCTAGTGTTGACTTACCCGTAACAATGAGTGGCGCGTTACACACACAACACACATATATATATATATATATATTATATATATATATTATATATAATATTATATATAGTTTTATATATATATATATATATATATATTATATATATATATATTTGATATATTAGATATATATATATATATATATATATATATATATATATATAGCATATATATATATATATATAACATAAAATAGAACATATATATACAATGTAAATATTGAAATCAAATTATCAATATATATATATACATGCATGTACATGCGGTCTCTACCGATATATATTTACCTCCTGCAGACAGACTAGCCAAACTACTATAATTAGGGCGGCACAAAATTTACTTCCCCTTATCCAAACAATAGTTATCTGAACTGAACTGAACTGGACTTTACACTCTGGCCGTAATCCAGCGGCATATGAGGTACATTGTAAAAATATAATTAAATAAATAAATGACAAGATAATCGTCATAATAATGTACATCAGATATTTAAAGTGTGTTTTTTAAAGTGTATATCTATAGGTTCATACTTGCATTTGAAGACATACATTGCATATACAAATAAAATGAAATTGTAAAAATATAGATTTCAGCCATGGGACTTAAGAATATGCATAAGTTGTATACTGCTAGCTTTCTGGAAACACCAGTTGTTTTTTTTTTTTTTTTTTGGGGGGGGGGGGGGGGGGGGGGGGGTATTTTACTGTCAAATAGCATTCTAAATTTGTAAACATTTGGTCTAGACTGGCAACACTTTGCACCAATGCAACAGTAAAAGTCATTAACGGGACATACCCTAGTTTTTGAAACTAATGCATATGTTTCACTACTAGAGCCGTTTATGATCACTGAACTCAAGCATTATTTATATTGTATTGTTTACATTATCCATTTCCGTACATCCGAAGTGTTACTGGTCATCCTGGTGTTTCTTCAATCTAATTAAAATTAGCTCCACTATTACATGTGGATCTAACACCAGCCAGTTGGAGCTCATGTCCACCAATCAAAACCTTACTTGCAGAATCCTGCCAGTGATTTAAGAATAATTTGAAAACATTCCGAATTATCCTGAGGGTATACGACATGTTTCTTGTGAATTACGAATGCCTTAAAACATGTTTTATTTTATAAAATAAATAATTTGTAATGTAAAACTGAAGACTGATTTAGTTAGTTTTTTTTATTATAAATAAATAAATAATTTTTAATGTAAAATTGAAGACTGATAACCCACCCCGTACGTATTGGTATGGTTCGCTCTACTGCGGCCACTAAAATAGACTCGCCCGATATTTTTAGAATGTGTATGCTCCCAAATAATGTTATAAAAGGCGAAGTGTGATTGGTCAATATTTAAAATATTATTTACAGACGAAATGTTACCTGGACATTGGGGACTACGCAGTGTTGTTAGTTTTAAATCACTGGCAGGATTCGTGCAAGTAAGGTTTTGATTGGTGGACATGAGCCTCCAACTGGCTGGTGTTAGACCACATGGTAAATAGTGGAGCTAATTTTAATTAGATGGGTTTGTTTCTTATACCAACAAAAAAATTTTTTTTTCATATTTTTAAAACGCACCGGTCGTTCCCTGAGAAGTAACGGTTATGAGTCTAGTTTTTTTAGTTTTAGTCTACTTTTAAGTGTATTTCCAACGTCACAGACCTCTTTGTACTATGTTGTATCCAATATGTGTTACAGGTTTGTAAATTAACCAAAACTTAGTGTCCATTTTAACGGTTTTTTAAACTAGAGGATAGCGTGGAAAAATATGCCTTAGTATTTTAAAAACTAGAGGCTAGGTGAAAAATATGCCTTAGTATTTTAAAAACTAGAGGCTAGGTGAAAAATATGCCTTAGTGTTTTAAAAACTAGAGGCTAGGTGAAAAATATGCCTTAGTGTTTTAAAAACTAGAGGCTAGGTGAAAAATATGCCTTAGGTATTTTTACAACTAGAGGCTAGGTGAAACTAGGCCTTAGTATTTAAAATAACTAGAGGCTAGGTGAAAAATTTTATTTTAAAAAACTAGAGGCTAGGTGAAAAATATGCCTTAGTGTTTTAAAAACTAGAGGCTAGGTGAAAAATATGCCTTAGTGTTTTAAAAACTAGAGGCTAGGTGAAAAATATGCCTTAGTATTTTAAAAACTAGAGGCTAGGTGAAAAATATGCCTTAGTGTTTTAAAAACTAGCGTCTGTCCCTTTAAAATGTTACAGAGCGCTAAAAGATTCTGTTTATTATCAAATTTAGCTATTTACTAAAATAGCTTAACCCAGTCTGTTTACAGGGTGTTATTATCACAGAATACCTCGCGAGATACAGGTATTAAGGTAACTGACGGGAAGGAAAGTAAAGGAAATGTTTTATTTAACGACGCACTCAACACATTTTATTTACGGTTATATGGAGTCAGACATATGGTTAAGGACCACACAAATATTGAGAGGAAACCCGCTGTCGCCACTTCATGGGCTACTCTTTTCGATTAGCAGCAAGGGATCGTTTATACGCACCATCCCATAGACAGGATAGCACATACCACGGCCTTTGATGTACCTGTTTTGGTGCACTGGCGGGAGTACCGCACGCGCAGTTTACCTCTAGTCTCTTTTTACTGCATTAGCTGTTGTAGCATTTTGTCTTTACCCTTGTATCAAAAATTATAATTTGATGGTAATTTGTAAAGAAACGTGTTTTTGTATTTATACTGGATTTCTTTTTTCTTTTTTTAATTTCTTTTTTTACTTGAGTTGGTATTGGTATAAAACTTAATATGTTTTTATATGAATTTTAACACAAGTCATTATGGAGTTGGGAGGGACGGGACGTAGCCTCCGTCGGTGGACCCATTGGACTATTTCTCGTTCCAGCCAGTACACCACGACTGGTATATCAAACAACGTGGCATGTGCTTTCTTGTCTGTGGGATGGTATGATCCCTTGGTGATAATGGAAAATGTAAAGGGTTTCCTCTCTAAGACTATATGTCAAAATTACCAAATGTTTGACATTCAATAGCCGATGATTAATAAATAAATGTGCTCTAGTGGTGCCGTTAAAGAAAAGAAACTCTCTCTTAAAAGAGTCAGGGTACTCTGCGTGTGTAATAGATCTAGATCAAAGCGAGTTTTAACGACTCAATGGCTAGGTGTAAGACCACTACACCCTCTTCTTTATCACTAACCACTAACAACTCGCCTACTGTCCTGGACAGAACAGAACAGACAGCCCAGATAGCTGAGGTGTGTGCACAGGACAGCGTGCTTGAACCATAATTGGATATAAGCACGAAATTAAATTGAAATGAGTCAACAATGCCTCCCAGCTCATCCCATGCAATGTGTAATAAATGGGCAGGATCTAACCCGTAATTATTGTGCTAACTAGTCGTTTGTCAAATACGTGAGCCTATAATAGAGTATCTGTTTTCACATACCGGCCTCGGTGGCGTCGTGGTTAGGCCATCGGTCTACAGGCTGGTAGGTACTGGGTTCAGATCCCAGTCGAGGCATTGGATTTTTAATCCAGATACCGACTCCAAACCCTGAGTGAGTGCTCCGCAAGGCTCAATGGGTAGGTGTAAACCACTTGCACCGACCAGTGACCCATAACTGGTTCAACAAAGGCCATGGTTTGTGCTATCCTGCCTGTGGGAAACGCAAATAAAAAATCCCTTGCTGCTAATCGGAAAGAGTAGCCCATGAAGTGGCGACAGTGGGTTTCCTTTCAAAATCTGTGTGTGTGGTCCTTAACCATATGTCTGACGCCATATAACCGTAAATTAAATGTGCTGAGTGCGTCGTTAAATAAAACATTTCTTTCTTTTTTCTTTCTGTTTTCACATGGTAGTTCAGCTAAGTTCTTACATTTAAAAAAGTGCCCCTTGTCCCGGAAAATGTCACTGGCGATGTCAGAGGTCAAATCCAGGAGGAGCGTGCCTGAGCCTCTTTTGGATATGGGCACGTAAAAAGGAATTCTCATACCCATTTAAAAGTGTCCCATATATTTTGTATATACAGTGAAACCTCACAATACCGGTCCCTCTGTAAACCGGAAACCGGACGTTTTACAGAGTCCCTTTTTAAAAACCAGAACAGAACTTAACCTCTCTAAACCAGAACCCTCTTATAACCGGACATTTATATTGGTCCCACGGGTGTCCGGTTTAGAAGGGTTTCACTGTAATCTTCATCACTGATACTTTTATTAGCTAACAAGTTAACCATTTGTTTACTCTTTAAACTTATCCCAACTATCCATGTAACCATATGGATATATTCGTTTTTTACTTACTAAATTATACTCTATACAAAAATGAAAAAAAAAAAAAAAAAAACCCCAAAAAAAAACACCCCCAAAAAAACAAAAAAAAAAAAACAACAACAATAAAACAAAACATTAGCTGAGGCTGATGATGAAAATCTTAACCAAGATATTAAAGGCATTCAATCACGGATTTAGTCAGCCTTATTTCTCCAAATATGGATTATAAATGGAAAATGATGTTCATTTGGAATACCAAACCTCGCTATTGTATCATCCAAAACATGTTTATTTGAACCACGATCGAGGGAATCCCAGGACAACCAGAGGGCACAATTCATTTTTAAATTTTGGAATTTGGAATTCTTTTGTAAAAAATTCATATAAAGTACGGCAAAACCGAGTAGTGATGAATTTATGTAGTTAAAAATTAATCATACCTAATGCGCTCAAAATACCAGTAATATGGACCGTCGACATAATTCAGTTATTATTATTTATTTTTTACAAAATATCAATAATAAGTGGGATATGGTGCTTATGTAGATGATTAAATAAAGTACTTTTAGTGACAAATCAAATGTATATATTTTCAGATAATACTTTGTTGGGTCATTAATTAGGTCAACAATCTGTGACTGAACACCTTTAAGGATTGTATTATATTAAAGGGACTAACATAGACTTTTTGACGATTGTAATTACATATCAACTATATATTTCTGAACAAAATATGTGTGGCTGTATATTAAACGTGTTTCTGATCGTTCTAATATTTGTACTGGGTTAAATTTAATTTAATTTCCTAAAAACTATTTTTTCGTACTTACAAAATTATTTGAAGACAAAATCCAGTTTGGGCTTCTTACAAATATTAAGACGACAAGAAACACATTGGATATACAGACACTGATATTCTAAACAAGAAAATATATTTAATATGTAAGTTTAATCGTAGAACTATTTTATTAGTCGGAAACATCGGAAACAGCTTCGGGGACAAGGGACATTTCTGAGTTTGCTGCAATTTTTTAGATGCAAAAAGACTCGGGAATGTGCCTACGTACGAAATTAAGGGCTTGTTACACGACCAGAAAACACATTGCATATACAGACACTGATATTCTAAACAAGAAAATATATTTAATATGTAAGTTTAATCGTAGAACTATTTTATTAGTCGGAAACATCTTACAATGCAGCAAACTCGGGAATGTCCCTTTAAGACGACCAGAAACACATTGCATATACAGACACTGATATTCTAAACAAGAAAATATATTTAATATGTAAGTTTAATCGTAGAACTATTTTATTAGTCGGAAACATCTTACAATGCAGCAAACTCGGGAATGTCCCTTTAAGCAAAAAGGTTAAATACCCTTCTTGACGAACGTGCACTACAGACAGAAGCGCCGAAGAAGTGCACTCGCTAAGTTTAGATGCGGAGTTGCTGTTATGAAAATTGAAACCGGTCGACATAATAATACACCGCTGGAAGAAAGGACGTGTTCTAGTTATCTTAATCAAAAGTATGTAACCTATGCGACGTCAATGATATTGGCGATGAGTTTCATTATCTTTTTGTTTTTATTTTTTTCATGATTTAAGGGTCCAGTATATACATTCATATTACTATAAACGACGAAGTACTTATACATTTAAAGAATTAATGAACAGTAAGTGAATCGGAATATTAAAGAAATTGGCATATTTTATAAAAGTAATTATTAGTAACTTTAAACGTCCCTAACCAAACAAAACAAAAATATATAACTATTATTACGATGACATGTTTGCTTATAAGTACTTGGCCACACATGATGTATATTCAGATTATATTTATATGAACACCAACTTATGGTTTGTGTTCGATGTTCTTAAATATGTACATGTATCTAATGCATTTAGAGTTTTTGTTATACATATTGTTCTTATAGAATTCTATTTATTGGTCTTTGTATATGTTCATTATCAACCATCTTGTCACGTGAATATTATAAATTGTATATGTATATATTCCTCCTATGCCGTTGTGCAACGGCCTGAGTGTAAATAAATTCTTGTCTTGTCTTGTCTTGTCTTGTCTTGTCAACCTCGACACACATACAGTATATAAATATTCATACATCAGTGCATACTAACCAGTGCCAGGTGTGCCCATTGTTTCATGCACGTAAGCGGGATCGAACGCCGCGTAACTTGTAGCCCCCATGCATGTGGCTGAGTTAAAAAGCATCCGTTTTATGGATGTCTCAATAGCTCAGAAGGTATCGTGGCAAGTCTGCAATTTGCGGGCGATTCGGTGCCATAGGTTCGAGTCCCAGCAACGAAATGGGCCAATTTATGAGGCCAGAAAGTATTTAATTATCCTCTGTGCCAGTGCATTTATATGATTTTCTCATCAGCAAATATTTATTTTTTAAATGTACAAACTGTGATCAGTTTTATATCTACGAAAGAGAGTAACTGTTTCTATGACAACAAATTGTTCATGCAGAACACAGATGTTTCCTAACATATTAATTCTTATGCAGCTGATAATTTTTCAATAATATTATACGAAATATTTGTCAATCAAAAACAACATGTTAATCGACTTTTGGGCTCTGAAGAAATACATTTCATTAAGCTGTTTGACCGTCAATTTCATATCATTTCAATTCAAGTTAGTTTCGTGCTTATATCCACTTAAGATTGAAGTACGCTGTCTTAGGCACAGACCTCAGCTATCTGGACTGTCTGTCCAGGACAGAGGGTTAGTCGTTAGCGGTTAGTGAGAGAGAAGAGGGTATAGTGGTCTCACACCTACCCATTGAGTCGTTAAAACTCGCTCTGGGTAGGAGCCGGTACCGGGCTGCGAACCCAGTACCTACCAGCCTTATGTACGATGGCTTAACTACGACACCACCGAGGCCGGTTAATCTTCAATTGAGTCGAGACTTAGTATAAGCTAATACCATTTGCATACCCCTCACAGTATCACTAAACCAATTAATTTCCGGCTGGGTCGAAGTTCGAGATGCACCGAACTTTTGATAGAGAAGTGAACACCACAAGTCCTGTGATTGGTTATAAATGTGAGTGTGTTGGTTGTGAAAAACGTGAGTTTCATCTGGGCTAAAAATGTATGCAATTTTATTTGATGTAGTACCAGCGTGTCAAGTAGCCTTGTGCTTGGAACACGTATGGGGTACCTGTAAAAAAAAGTACTAAATTTTGTGCGAAACTAGGGGTGCTGTAGAAACATCTGGTTATACCGAAAATGAGCCATGAAAGGTACCATTTTCTGCAGTTAATACTTTAAGGTAGGGGTTGTAGTACTGATATTTATAGGTCATAGTTTGGTTGATATAGTGCATATAGTGTTTTTAAACACAAACGTTAACGTGGTCGCCTATGGGATTTTAATTGGTATAGTCCAACCTCACTTGTTAGTTACCTTGTTTACGCAGTTATTTCCCTGGATAAATCGCCTGTAAAGTATTATACACAAACAATTGAATCTTAATTAATCCTAGATTGTAATATTCTGGAGTCGATGAAGTAAAGCTAAATACTATGAAATTCCATGGTTCATTATATGGTATTGTATACACTTTTAAATCTTTTATTATTGCTTGTGATTGATATATTACCGACCTCGGTGGTGTCGTGGTTAGGCCATCGGACATACGGCTGGTAGGTACTTGGTTCGCATTCAGGTAACCGCTCCCGGCCAGAGCTACTCAGTAGGTAGGTGTAAGACCACTACATCCTCTTCTCTCTCAGTAACCACAAACAACAAATAACTAACCCACTGTCCTGGACAGACAGCCCAGATAGCTGAGGTGTGTGTGTGTGTGTGTGTGTGTGTGTGTGTGTGTGTGTGTGTGTGTGTGTGTGTGTGTGTGTGTGTGTGCCCAGGACAGCGTACTTGAAACTTAAGTGGATGTAAGCAGGAAAATAAGTTGAAATGACATTATTTAAAGAATAGTTTGTGTTTTTCCTTTTGTTGCCTATTATGTATTATTATTATAATCAAACATCTTCCATGCAGCAAAGTCATTACTATATGCACTCTTACTTCGAGCAGCCAGTGCACCACGACTCGTGTATCAAAGGCCGTGGTACGTGCTGTCCTGTCTATGGGATGGTGCATATAAAAAATCCCTTGTTACTAATGGGAAAATGTAGCGGGTTTCCTCTCTAAGACTATATGTCAAAAGTACCAAATGTTTGACATCCCATAGTCGATGATTAATATATCAATGCTCTAGTGGTGTTGTTAAACAAAACAAACTTCAACTTTTTCTGCATGGTATACTGCAGTACACTTGATGTGTTAATAGTGAAATAATTTTATTTTGTGCTCTACTGGTGTCGTTAATAAGAAAGCAAAAGAAGTTTGTTTTGTTTAACGACACCACTAGAGCACATTGATTCATTAACAAAATTTAACTTTTTAACTCATATTTTATATAAAATCATACGTCTAATAATAACAATGCCCACGGATTATGAGCCAACCATCCAACACCGTTAGAAAGTATACTAAATAACCAAGATATAACACGACCAATTATTGAGTATTGATACCAGTGATTTTAATAATTTAGCAATATTGTGTCGTTGGTTTTTAATCCAATTATCCGTTGGTTTACTTGAAGGTGCCACGGTAAGCGATACGATAACTGTAGTTTAAAAAAATCATACCTATTGCGGTGAAAATATTAATAATAGTTATACGTTATTCGTACTATGTTGTATCTTGGCGAAATATTTTATAAATTGTTTCACGTATTCTAGTTATTTGTCTACTTAATTTATTATGATTGATGCATTTCCTACAGACAGACAGACAGACAGATAGTTGATTAAAGTCTCACCTCATTACAACAGCCAAATGTTTGACATCCAACAGCCAATGATTAATAAATCAATGTGCTCTAGCGGTGTCGTTAAACAAAACAAACGTCAATAAATCTGTAATACTGTATGATATTTACAACGTTTATAAAACAAAAAACACTTTATACTTACTGGTGATCCACGTCAGTGTATTTGGACGTGTCCAGAGGTATTTCTGTTTTGTTCTGTCCTGTTATGTTTTGTTCAGTTCGCCGCGCGTATTAATTTGTTATTAAGACGCACAACAGACCTTCGTTGAACTTTTTTTTTTTTTTTGTCTTCATCCAGGTCAACGTAGACTGCTTTGTATAAAGGATTAGCGTTACAATCGCCTGGCGACCTAGCTGGCCGGTGCGAGTAAACCAGCTCCCCTGTAAAGTCCGGGTACTAACGATTCTCTATACATGCTGAATAATATAGGTCATATATTATCGGCCTTGGTGGTGTCGTGGTTACGCTATAGGACAATAATAATAATAAAATGTATTTAACGACGCACTAAACACATTTTATAATGTACCGGTTCCCACCCAAGAGCGAATTTCAACGACTCAGTGGGTAGGTGTAAGACCACTACACCTTCTTTTCTCTCACTAACCACTAACAACTAACAACTAACCTACTGTCCTGGAAAGACAGCACAGATAGCTAAGGTTTGTGCCCAGGACAGTGTTTTTCAACCTTAATTGGATATAAGCACGAAAATAAGTTGAAGAAAGAAACTTTATATTAGCGATAAAAACTTTAGCGAGAATACGCTTAATTTTAAGATTAGCTGAAATAATGTTTTGACCAATTTTGACGTTGTGCAGCTTACCGACAACTTACATTTAGTAAAATATTGCAGTAAAAGTTAAAATTTGTTTTGTTTAACGACGCCACTAGAGCACATTGATTTATTAATCATCGGCTATTGGATGTCAAACATTAGGTAATTTTTACATATAGTCTTAGAGAGGAAATCCGCTACATTTTTACATTAGTAGCAAGTGATCTTTTCTACGCACCATCTCACAGACAGGATAGCACATACCATGGTAATTGCGACATATATATTGCAGTAATGTGCATGCTAACTAAACTACTGTTTGTTATCCTTTTAGGTTCAGTCATTGTTGTGTGTTCAGTTAATCACCGACCAACCAGTTGCGCCTTTCATTTCAACTTATTTTCGTGCCTACATCCAATAAAGGTTCAAGTACGCTGTCCTGGGAACACACACACACACACACACACACACACATCTCAACTATCTGGGCTGTCTGTCCAGGACAGAGGATTAGCTGTTAGTGGTTGGTGAGAAAGAAGTCGGTGTAGTGGTCTTACACCTACCCACTGAATCGTTAAACCTCGCTCTGGGTGAGAGCCGGTACTGGTTAGCGAACCCTGTACCTACTAGCCTATTTTGGAACAGTCTGTTGTACTTATATCTCTTTTTAAATGTAGCGTCATCGAATATAATTAGCGTCTTGTTTAACATTTTATGCTCGCTAATATTTCCTGGTATCGAAGACCGTGGTATGTGCTATTCTGTCTTTGGCACGGTGCATATAAAAGATCCCTTGCTACTAATGGACAGAAGTAGCGGGTTTTCTCTCTAAGACTACGTCAAAATTACCAAATGTTTGACATTCAATAGCCGATGATTAATAAATCAATACGCTCTAGTGGTGTCGTTAAACAAAAACAAACGTTAAACTGTTATTTACAGAATCTATAGTTTAAAGTTACCGTCCTCGGTGGTGTCATGGTTAAGCCATCGGACTACAGGCCGGTAGGTACAGGATTCGCAGCCTGGTACCGGCTCCCACCCAGAGCGAGTTGTAACGACTCAATGGATAGGGTAAGCCCACTACACCGACTTAACTTTCACTAACCACTAACCCACTGTCCATTTTTTAAATCTCTATGTGAAGTTAAAATTTGTTTTGTTTAACGACACAATTGGGTCACATTAATTAATCATCGGCTATTGGATGTCAAATATTTGGTAATTCAAGTTCAAGTTCTTTATTTGACTTGAGTTTTTCAACTCATCAGCTGAATACATAACATAAGCAATACAACATAGTTATACAAAATACTCGTAGTCATCAGAGGATCCCAGTCGAGGCATGGGATTTTTAATCCAGATACCGACTCCAAACCCTGAGTGAGTGCTCCGCAAGGCTCAATGGGTAGGTGTAAACTACTTACACCGACCAGTGATCCATAACTGGTTCAACAAAGGCCATGGTTTGTGCTATCCTGCCTGTGGGAAGCGCAAATAAAAGATCCCTTGCTGCTAATCGGAAAGAGTAGCCCATGTACTGTAGTGGCGACAGCGGGTTTCCTCACAAAATCTGTGTGGTCCTTAACCATATGTCTGACGCCATATAACCGTAAATAAAATGTGTTGAGTGCGTCGTTAAATAAAACATTTCTTTCTTTTTTCTTTCTGTTTTCACATGGTAGTTCAGCTAAGTTCTTACATCTTACAGTGACGAGAAAGAGGCCTCAGACGAGGACAAGGAGAAAAGAGAGAGAGAGAGAAGAAGAAAAGAGAGAAAAAGAAGGAGAAAAAGGAGAGGAAAAGAGAGCTCTCAACCTCGGAGGACATCACTCCAGAGAAGGCGTGCAACGCACTCCCCCCGCCAGCCCCATCCAGGAGTAAGGGGCAGAAGGCTCACAAAACCTAGGTTTTGTGGCCCTACCCCCCCCCCCCCATCTCTTTTTCCGACCCCCAAGCTCTTGACCCGGACTGACAAAGGACTGCGAGATTGAACAACGATTTAACCAACCTAGCCCCACGGACAACGACATGGACCCGCCCCCGGATTTTCTTTCGCAAAGCGACCAGTGTGTGTTTATATTTTGTGTTTATTCAGTGTGTTTGTCCCTGTGATTGTGACACGTTGTGAAATGTGTTGTGTATTCGTGTTCATCAGTGGATTCGTGACGTGTATTTTTATGTGTACACCGATATTTATGTTATACGGAGAACTAGGACGTAGGCCGATTAAACTAATTATTCAACAAAGAATGATAAATTTCTAGGCCACAATTGTATCAGGAAAACAAACAAAACTATCCTTTCTATTGCATGCATTTATGTTACAGGACTCATCCGTAAATGGACACAACTACACTTGGATCCAACATATCAAACAATTATTTCAGGGGTTTCCCTAGAGCGATAAGCCGACACGGCCCGTGCTCCCTTAGCCAGCCAAGTAAGCGCCTTCATGTCTGGTAAGCGCCTTAACTGCAGGACCGTGTCGGCTTAATTTGTAACATGTATACAAAACAATGGAGCTGTGATCCGTAACGTCATTCACCACACATTATCACACTTCCATTTGGTATCTCTGCAATTCTTTAGATGTTCACTTTGAGGTCCATTGATCGCACCGTTTTAATTGTCGGCGGGCCTGTGCTGGTCACGTGGTACAGATAACTGCTTGTTGTAATAGTGTATGTATGCTTGGGAATTACGCATCAAGACAAATCAAAGAAAATACCTATTAATTGAATAAACATCTCTGAAGGTGAAATTCTTGAGTAAAAGATGTCACCATTATTTTAATTTTGTAAAGTCTTTGAACCAAACCGACACTGCTTGTCAATTTGAATACACATGCCAGTTTAGGGCCGAAAGACATGTCGACTATCCCAAGGGCTCAGTTCAGCCAGACCGAGCGAAAACAAAACGTTCGCTACACTGGTGTGTGCGCTTCACGATAAACCAAATGGACACTACGGACACCAATCAAATAGTTCGCGAACGTTAGGAAGAACGTTCGTTGGCTGAACTGAGGAAAGCTCGGCGTAATATACGTCACGCTTCAGAGTCAGCTGACACCCACGTGTCAAGAGACATCGTTGCGGACATGAACAATACGATTACATGGAAGTAAATCTTGATGTAAATGTGTAGAAAAACAATAGTTGTTTGCATCAATGAATACCTAACTGCAGTTTCGTTATTTCCTTTGTCTTTGTTAATTTTGTAGCTATGGTCGAGAGCACGCACTGAGATCGCGATCGCAGGAAATGAACATGCAGTATTTATGCAAATTGCAGTTAAACGTACACTGAATTAGTTTACAATAATCATGTTTGTTAGATAATGCTAGATATGTATTTGTTAAACTGTGAGGTGACAAGCATTTAACATGACGCTGAAATCAACAGCAACAACATGGCGCAAATTATGAAATTGTTGGGGGTGGGGAATTGATGTTTTTTTTTTTTTTTTTAAAGATTTAACCCCCCCCCCCAAAAAAAAAAAAAAAAAACCCCACAAAAACAACCCCAACATGATTTGATGGATTGAAGGCAAACACTTAACTGTTTTCAACCTACTACCCCACTTCTTTTGGCTTGATTTTTTTTGTTATAATGATGCTATATATGTAAGCGCCTTAAAAAAATCCTGGGGAAAGGCCTGTATTTAACAACCTAGGTATGACGGATATATGGTTGTCTCGAAGATTTTCAACAAAAAAACAACTTCTTGAATATATCAAATTGAGGCAGCATGACCAGTGCCTTCAAACGTGGAACAATAACATTGCATCATCGTCTAGAGTAAAATATTATACAATTTTTAAAAATCAGCTAATTTTTAAAAAATACCTCGCCATAATGCCTGAAAAACTATGGATCATTATTCTTAAATTCAGAACATCAAATCATTACCTCCCGATTGAAATAGGACGGTGGAATAATACACCAGTAGAAAATAGGTTATGCACACTTTGTGATTCTAACGGTATTGATGATGAATATCATTATCTATTCACTTGTGCCTTCTTTACTAAGTCTCGAAAAACACTCCTAAAACAATATTATTATGTGAACCCCAGTACCCTAAAATTTAAAGAGGTAATGACTAGTAATAAAATAGGTGTCCTAAGAAAAGTCAGCAAATTAATTAAAGAAATTAATGATAAATTTAAAAGACCATAGCTATTTGTATCAACATATACCACATCACTCGAGTTAAATATGCTTTATTATTATATCACAGATATCCCTATTTTAATAAATCGAAATATACTAGTACATGACATTGTATAACAAATTATATAATGAACTTCAATTACTCTACTGTGCCGAATATTATTGGCTTATTGCATATATGTATTTTTGTTATATCCACTCGTTGTATTTCAGTATTAATGTATTTATATAATTTA
Source organism: Gigantopelta aegis (assembly GCF_016097555.1). NCBI lineage: Eukaryota > Metazoa > Mollusca > Gastropoda > Neomphalida > Peltospiridae > Gigantopelta > Gigantopelta aegis. The sequence continues at coordinate 36,793,988 of NC_054705.1, read as the reverse complement.
ACTATTCATATACTATATTATTTACTATTTAATGTTCTCCTGTAAACCCTGTCCTGTCTTGTCACATATTATATTATGTAATTATTCATGTTTCCCCATATGCCGTTGCCTAACGGCCTGGGTGTAATAAAGTTCTGTTCTGTTCTGTCCAAGTGTACCCATGTTAACTGTGCTTGTACTAGTGTTGTGTGTATTCTGTACATATCGTATTTGTGCTTTAATGTTATATAACCATGGAGACGACCCCGGCCACCCCCACAGCCTGTCGCCTGTGAGGCCAGGGTTCTTAACTGACTTGGTGTTTACTGGGGCCTCCACGACAGGAACTGTATGTATATGTAAATGTACTGAATACATTTTTCATTATGTGTGTATTGTATATGTTCTTGATTATTATTGTTATATGTTGAAAAGTCGGCTGCACTCAAAACCACCGTGAAAGTTGGCACACTAAACGTGGACGGCTTTGTGTCTAGCGACAGCCCCTGTCTAACGACACAAAGCGGTCTCTCATTTTCAATCGGTTAAGAAAAGAAAAAGTAGATATTATCTGTTTACAAGAAACACATTTTAACAATAAAGATAACATTAAAGACTTATTTAAAGATTTTAAGGGGAAATATTTTGTAAATTCATGTAATATACTAGGTCGAAAATAGGGAGTAGCTATTTTATTTAGAGAAGGGCTAGAAATTAAAGTAATTAATTCTCTTAAAGATACAGAAGGTAGAATTATAAGTTTATTGTGCCAACTTAAGAGCCAGGTATTCATCGCAAGCTGTGTAGAATACTTCTTCACGACGAATGACCAACGAACCGTGACCTACCGCATTTTCTGCGCTCAACCGAACAAGCTCCAAGAAGGAGGAGCTCAGGGGCACTGTAGGGGTAAAAGAACTCAACACAATGGGCGTCTTAGCTGAAACAGGTGGAGATAACTCTATTCCAGATGGCGCGACGATCGACAGGGTCCCAGAAAGCTGGTTTGTCTCTGACTGGCTTCAGGTTATAAGCGACCAACTGAATGACTTGAAATTACGTATCAGTTTGTTTTAACAGTAAAGTAATATTTTAAATATCAGAATCTGTTTTGTTGCATTTTTCTTATTGTTTATCTAATTGGGAAAAGTACATAAACAAATTTTGGGTGGCAAAGTTGAGTTTTTATGCGGCAAAGTGTACCCATGCACACGTTTTTATACAGTGTCAACACGAACGCATTGAGTATTATACAAAATATATATTTATTACCTTTAATGTTAATGTCTTTTCCACCATATCTAAGTATATAAAATACTAGACCGCCCTGTGTAGGAACGTCCTGTATAGAGCCGTCATCACTATATATATATTTTTTTTGTTTAATACTACACACCCACACGTTATACCATCGACGTCCCAAACTGCGTTCACCTAACAACAAAAACACGAATACGATATTTACGGAAATATTATTCTACATTTTCAGCTACGATACGTGTAACAAAATAGATTTTAATCATTTAACGTAAAATAATCAACAATTTGGATGTAAAACAAATCCATTCTAGTAAACAAAAGTGAAACACCCTACAGTAAACAGGAAAAAGTGCGACGTTTCTAACTGCGTTCTGGCGCATGCGTTTGCAAAAAGTATCGTAATGCGCATGTGCAGTTTATCATTTTCCATTTTTAAGACAACTACATGAAAAAATATATGTTTCTTAATTAGGTACAGTTGCCGAACACTTAATTTATTCAATTGTTTTAAAGGAAAAATGTCCGCGTTTTATCAACACATCGCTCACACTTGATGTCAATACTGACAGGCATTATGTCCATACCTGCGCATATTTTGTAAAATATATATTTTTTTTAATGAATTGATTCTAAATTAACAAAATTTATATACTCAAAATTATTTACAACTGTTATGAATGGATTATGAATACTATTCACTACAATAGAGGCACAAAAATGTAGCATACCTTTTGCAGATCGAATATAATAATTGAAAACAAATTCTAACAACAGAGGTCCTAAAAATCATAAACATTAAAATTTTTGGCCTTGTTGATCTGGCACGTGTGAGGTCATGTGACACGCACCGAATGTTAATTCATCTTTCTCCATTTTAAGTCAATTTCTACGAGTCATGTGGACCCCATATCGGTAATTTTAAGGAATAAACAAAAACGACTTAGTAAAATTAATGGTTTTAGGGGTTTGTAAAGTTTTGTATTTAGATACTTACTTTTCTTAACTTTATTGTTTATAAAAATGTTCCTGAACTGTGAAGAAAAACCGTATACATGAACGACATGCCGATGACAACAAATCGGATGTTGATTGCGCGAACCGTGCACGAGAAAACAAAGTGAACGGAATTTGAAGCATAACGCAGTTAGGGACGTTGACGATATATAAAAACAATCCCGGCTTTTCATATATATTTTATTGATTATTATCCACAATATACATATATTTTCTTTATTATTACTGACTTCCCCCCTCATATCTCAGTACACGTGTAGACAAACGTCAACTGGTAACCATTCACTGCAGTGTATACTATAGACCGTCATGTGCAGAACCGTGCTGTGTAGGAACGTCATCACTATATATATTTTTTAATACTCGCACACGCACATGTTAAATATATATATTCTTTTTTTCCCGAGTATTATCCAAAATATACATATATTTTCTTTATATACAAAATATATATTTATTCCCTTTACTGTTAATGTGTTTTCCACCATATCTAAGTATATAAAATACTAGACCGCCCTGTGTAGGAACGATACAAAATATATATTTATTCCCTTTACTGTTAATGTGTTTTCCACCATATCTAAGTATATAAAATACTAGACCGCCCTGTGTAGGAACGTACTGTACAGAGCCGTCATCATTATATATATTTTTAATACTATTATCCACAATATACATATATTTTCTTTATTATTATTCACTGCAGCGTATACTATAGACCGTCCTGTACAGAGCCGATAAGGTTTCGGTCCCTTATGATCGTGATATAACAAAGAATGACAAAGCAATGAAAAAATACAGCTATTGTCCTAGTTTGTTGGACCCTGACGAGTGACGCGCCACCTGTTTTATTATCTCCCCTGTTCTGAGCTAAGACGCCCATTATAAACCGCACTACATGACGCTTACAGATATTTATACCCAGACAAGGCCTCTTACACATATCACAGCAAAGCATACAAAACATACTCACGCATCGATCGTATGCAATGACTGAGCCTTGTGGAATACCGTTTTCCAAAGTAGTATTTTTCTCCTCTAACTACCTTGGAGATTTGAAGATCGTATTTTAATCTCAAGGCAGTTTATTTCTGGCCTGAAAGAAGCTGGTGTGTCTCAGTGTTTCTACACTGACCACAAGCTTGTATGGGCAGACTTTAGCTTTAACAAAAATAACAAAGGACCCGGACTGTGGGCATTTAACAATAGTGTTTTGAAAGATAAAAATGACGTAAATTTAATTAACGACTTTTGGCATACGTGGAAATCGGAAAAGGGAAATTATAATGATCTTTTGTTTTGGTGGGATATGGGTAAAACACTGACCGCCGACTATTGTAAACAAAAACGCAGGACTGAAAGGACTTCCATTTATAATTTAAAACAAGACGAAATATTTTTAACACAATTAGATGAACTTGGACATTTGGACGATTGGTCAAAATTAATTAATGTACAAAATAAGATTAAAGACTATGAACAAATACAATTACAAGGAGCTAGAATTAGGGCTAAGGTTGATGAAATTGAACAAGGTGAAAGATGCACAGCGTATTTTGTTAATCTTGAGATACAAACAGCTAACAATAAATTTATGAACTCTTTAATAACCGAAGACGGAAATTTAATTGACACACAACAAGAAATTTTAAATGAAACCACTAATTTTTACAAAACTTTATACACATCTGAAAAGACGGACTTTTCGGCACACAATTATTTATTAAATAAAATGACAAAGACGTTAAACGATGAAGACAGAGACGCATGTGAAGGGGAAATATCTCTTGACGAAGTTTCATCTGCTATTAAATCTTTTGCCAATGATAAATCACCAGGCTGTGATGGCTTGACTGCCGAATTCTACCGGAATTTTTTCGGCTTAATTGGTAGTGATCTGGTAGAAGTAATTAACGATGCTTTTAATAAGGAAAAATTAACTTTCACCATGCGCCGTGGTGTAATTGTATTAATGTGGAAAGGCAATGAAAAACAACTTCTCAAAAACTGGCGACCGATTTCGTTATTAAACTGCGACTACAAAATTATCACTAAAGTTTTGACTAGTAGAATTAGAGAATTTTTACCAAAAATTATTCACCCAAACAAGAAATGTTCAGTCAAAGGCAGATCAATTCATGACGGAGCATCATTGATAAGAGACTTATAGAATGTGTTAATCGTAACGATCTACCGAGCTTAATACTCTCCTTAGATCAAACAAAAGCGTACGATAGAGTTGAATGGGACTTTCTGTTTAAAGTTTTACAAAAATTTAACTTTAGGCCAAATTTTATTAAAATGATTAAAACATGTTATACAGATATTCAATCAGCGGTTAAGGTTAATGGGTATGTTTCAAATTACTTTAATCTCTCAAGGGGCATTAGACAAGGATGCCCGATCAGCACTGTTCTTTATATTCTAGTAGCAGAAACTTTGGCTGAAGCTGTTCGGGAAGATTCAAAAATTAATGGGATAACTTTACCAGATGGCTTCGTCAGTAAGTGGGTTGGATATTCGGATGACGGTAACGCAACTCTATCAGACTTTTTGACTCAGTTAAACAACTTTTCAAAATCTTAAATATCTATGAACGTGTGTTGAGGCCCATTTTGTAATAAACGACCAATTTTGTAATATGTACCCATTTTGTAATAAAAAACGACCAATTTTGTAATAAGTACCCATTTTGTAATAAAAAACGACCCATTCTGTAATAAACGTAGGTACCCATTTTGTAATAAAATCGGACCCATTTTGTAATAAAAAATAGGTACCCATTTTGTAATAAAAAAAATGCCCATTCTGTAATAAAGGTTTAAAACGTCAGAATACGACATAGATGTTAAATATATACAAATTGAAATAATTTTAAACTTTGTGTTTAGATTTTTTTTCAGTGGTTGGGAGTTCGTCAGGGGTACGAATATGTCTTAAGGTTGATTCTGTAAGTGAACCTATTCAGTTTTTCCGTTCATCCATTACTCCAGACCGCTCGCTTGAGGTGCTTGTGTCGCAGGATCGAACTTCTGTGGACACACAAATTGGGGGTTTTGTCTGTTCCAACCAGTACCCTAAAACTGGTATACTAAAAGCCCTGGTATGTACTATCCTGACTATGGAAAAGTGCATATAAAATATCCTTGCTGTTTTTCGTAACCCATCGTGTGGTATTATCTATCATGATCGGGGAGGGATCTAGCTTAATCGGCTGAACGTTCGCCTGGGGGACTTGGGTAACAGGATAGAACCTCCTCGGTGAACACATCAATTGGGCTTTTTGCCGTTCCAACCAGTTCCTTCTCCCCACCCCCCATTACGCCACGACTGTTACATTATAATCTAAGTGTAGATATGTGTAAGAGAAAGTAACCTACATGAATGTGTTGTAAAAGCCGTAGCAGCTGATTAAAAACAGTGGGTTTAATCAACAACTACTTAAGCTGAAATACACTTAAACTATTATCCTGTTCAATTATTTAGACCCAAAGTTTTTTGCAAATGTTACGTTTATTTCCTATTCGATATTTGTTTTCTTTGCATTTACATGAAAACAAACCCAAACCCCGACAGGTTTTATATACAAATCATCATATAAAATGCACGAAGTTGACTTAATTCCACTTTTTAAAAATCTCTGTGTGTTCGGAATGCACGTTATTTCTCCTATAAATAACTACGGTCATTTGCATATCAAAAGCATCATTCTATAGTGCGTTTCAAACTAATGTTCGGTTCTATCGTCCTATCCGCACAAATCGTAGTATGACCTATATTTAAGAAAATATCTGTAAACATGAAGCAGGCGCGGATTCAGGTGGGGAGTTCAAGTGACAAAACCTCAGTTTGAAAAAAAAAATATGTATCAAATATTATAATTATATTGTGGGATACACAAGCGCGCGCAGAAGGGAGAGACATACATACAGAGAGAGAGAGAGAGAGAGAGAGAGAGAGAGAGAGAGAGAGAGAGAGAGAGAGAGAGAGAGAGAGAGAGAGAGAGAGAGAGAGAGAGAGACGTCATTTATGTAACGACGCACTCAACATATTTTAATCTATGGTTATATGGTTATAGGGAGAGAGAGAGAAGAATATGGTATGCATGCGATTGGTGGAGGTGTGACCCTCTGCACAACCCCAACCCCACTTAAGGCTTCTTTTGTATATGGAGCGGGACGTAGCTCAGAGGTAAAGCGTTCGCTCATGGTAGGTCGACTGATCGATCCCACATGGTGGACCCATTGGGTTGTGTCTAGTTCCAGCCTGTGCACCACAACTGATGTATAAATGCTGTGGTATGTGCTATCCTGTCTATGGGATGGTGCATATAAAACGTCCCTTATTGCTTATCAAAATTGCTTATCGGAAACAGTGGCCCATGTGGCGGTAGCGAGTTTCTTTCTCACTGTCATAATGCTCCTTAACCGTTTTGTCTGACGCCACATAAACGTATATCAAATGCGTTGAGTGTGTCGTTAAATAAACATTTCTCTCGTATGTATGTGTAGTCTATATGCATTTCTAGTCGATTAGTTTATAGGTTGTTAGGTTGTTTGATAGTGAATGATATGGAAATAAATTGTTTTTGGTGTTAAAGAGTTCATGCATACATTAAAGTAATACTCCTGATGGGTATGGAGAAATAACTTAATCAGTCGACAAACTCATTTCTTCATCACTATCTTCGTTAAGGGGGTCTATCACAGGGGGTATTTTATTTCTTATAAAACTATTTTGTTTTCTAAAATCTTCTTCGATCTTTATTACATGTTTAACTGCGTCAGAGAAGTGTGTAGGTGTGACAGAGTTCAATGCATGTGCAAGTTCTCTCCGCACCGTGGTCATTTTACCATCATTTAATAAGTCTTTTTCCCTTCCCAGTCACCGAACAGAGTTTAGGAACTCGATCAGCAGCGTCTGATTTCGGCAGATGATTGGCGGTACTTGTGCCCGGGTGGATATCTGTCCAGTGGTGGGATGTTGTGTGGTTGACATTCACCCAGGTACACTATTAAATACACCTGTTCTCGTAAACTGGATATTTCATGGAGATAAGACAGTCTCCTGTCTGATATATTGGCGTCCTCAAAAATCACTTTTCCGGTTGTAGACATATGTTGGTATTTAAAATCGAGGTCATGGAGTGTTCTTCGTAAAGTTGATATGGATATGTTGATTCCACATTCCTCCCTTAAAGCCACGTTAATCTTATGTAATGTAGGTAATTCGCCCTCTCTATAAAATCTGTATACTCGTCGTCTAATAACATCTTTATCAAATAAATCGATGAGTTTTCGGTCGCGTTTTTTAACAGTGATTTCTGTGCTCGGATTCGTAGAGCTTAGATTTTTCACAGTTCTTTTTACTGTTGAAACCGAAACTTTAAGTGCAGCGGCAACTCGATTGACAATTCGATAAGAAGCATACCTAGGTCTACCGCGCTGATATTCATCTTCACAATAATCGAAAACGTTCTTAATACACGATTTTACATCAACTGAAGTGTTTTTCGATTTACCCATATTTTTCCTCAAATAACAATAACAAGAATGTCGACTAATACATTTTCAATGAATTTATATACCCTACCTAACTTGTATTTTACGTGGTTTACACATTGCTACAATAGCACGTGCAGTCATAGATCGAAATAATGATGTTATTGACCAAGCAATGCTATCGTATTTTGGACATTCAGGGCTGTGTCTGTGGGATGAAAAAGTGGTTGAACCCATACGAGTCCGAACAATAGCCCTTTGGTTTTTCGCATTACAAATGTAACACCCCACCCTCAAACCCCAGCCCCTAGCACCACCATAATATATATATATATATATATATATATATATATATATATATATATATACGTATGAGTTCCCAATTTAGAGGCAAATTAAATAACATTTTTATTATTATTTGATGTTGGTGGCCTTTGACATTTTATCCCCCCCCCCGGTCTTCTGGGTATATATATATATATATATATATATATATATATATATATATATATATAATATATATATATAGCACATTCCTGCGGTGTGTGAGGTGATTTGTGTTTATTACTGTGCTACACCTCAGTTGTGTTAGGTTAGGTATGGTATGCTAATATATAATTGATATATTAAAATAAAAATACATAATACATTAGCTAAATTGATTAAATATAATGCACCTACAAGAAAGGGTTACATGTTCTGTTTGTTTACATCTATGTTTAACGGAAAGATTAGACAATGCTGTTACACACTGCAAAACAATAATAACCTTGATTTAGTGAAACAAGCTATAATGGCCTTCACGTAGCCTCAGATCCCAATCTTTTGATATGCAAATGTCCTTAGTTATTTATAGGAGAAATAACGTGCATTCCGAACACACAGAGATTTTTAAAAAGTGGAATTAAGTCAACTTCGTGCATTTTATATGATGATTTGTATATAAAACCTGTCGGGGTTTGGGTTTGTTTTCATGTAAATGCAAAGAAAACAAATATCGAATAGGAAATAAACGTAACATTTGCAAAAAACTTTGGGTCTAAATAATTGAACAGGATAATAGTATCCGTCAAAAGTGATTTCCCACTGACACTCCCTCCCCACACACCCCAGCCGCCCTACCCCATCCCCCACCCACCACGAGAAAGTGAACAATACACATAAAACACATGTGATCATTCAGCCGATGGTTTTGGAAGTTAATTCTACAATTATTGTGTACAGGTACTGTCCATTAACCGATTTACCGCTTACACTGTACTTTAGTTTGCCGCCTGACTATGTGCTCAAATGCGGTCTTGAATGCATATATATATATATATATATATATATATATATATATATATATATATATATATATATAAATAACTACCCACACTTGCCTTTCTTATTCTTATTCTTCTTTTGTTATGGTTACCGGCAGTATTAGGTATATATATATTTTTTTTTCTTCTAAACTTCTATGTACATTTGCTAATAATCCCTTAAATATGAACATTTTAAATATATACAGTGTAATATATTACAGAATTTTGAATAAGATTTGATGTATTTGAATAAATTGCTGCACAACTAATTGAACGATCCCATAGATTAAAAATATACCATGTGAGACACTAGAAGTGTCAGGAAATGTTAAATCGTAGTAACTGAACATGAACTATCCCTTATGCATGACAATAGGAACTATTTAAGTTAATTCATAAATGTGCTAATAATATTTCGATAAGGAACATTGTGTATCAAAACCGGTTTATTTTTTACATAAATTATAAGCATGTACAGGTACTTCCTCCTCTAGTCAACACAAAATATTATTCTAAATGTATGAATTCACTGAAAAATAAACGTATGTTTTGAAAAGAACTGAAAGTCTCCTTGAATATTGAACCTTTTCAAGGAAAAAAACCCTTGTTTTCAAAACTATATATTCACAGAGACACACACAGATAAATACAAAGATGGACACAGAGACACATAGAGAGAGAGAGAGAGAGAGAGAGAGAGAGAGAGAGAGAGAGAGAGAGAGAGAGAGAGAGAGAGAGAGAGAGAGAGAGAGAGAGACAGACAGACAGACAGACAGACAGACAGACAGACAGACAAGCAGAGAGAAAAACAGACAGATAAGCAGAGAGAAACAGAGACAGAGATACAGATATAATGAGACATACAGAGAAACAGTGAGGGAGAGAGAGAAACAGACAGACAGACCTGTATTGCAAAAAGAACTGAAAGTTGTTAGCCAAACTGTTATCGTTTCTAACAAAGGAAAGTTCTCCTTGAATAATGAAAATTTTCATGGGAAAAAAAACCTGTTTTCAAAAATATATATTCACAGAGACACACACGGATAGACAAAACAACAGACACACAAACACAGAGAGAGAGAGGAGGAGGGAGGGGGGAGAGCGAGAGAGAGACAGAGACAGAGACACAGACAGACAGACAGACAGAGACAGAGACAGAGACAGAAAGAGAGAGAGAGCGTCCGTTTGGTTGCGTAAAATTTATAATTTTCTTTTCCCAATACAACTTATTCTAACATTATTATTATGCAGAAGCAGGATGTCGTTAGAGGACTGCCGAGATAGAATAATGATTAGTGATCGTAACCACCAGTATATTGAATTTAAAAATGTAAGAAATTCGATCATATCCAAAATATATCGTTTATGATAAATTTTCCAAAATATAACGCGGAAACAACCAACCAGACACTGTACCATCTGCTTCTGTCATCTGAACTACACCCAGTCTTGAAAAACAAAACGCGTTTGATGTCACCCGCTACACCTCCCCCCACCCCCACCCTACCCCCCCTCCCAGGCGAACCATCGACCATCGAAATAAATCTAAACACAAAGTTTAATATTATTTCACTTTGTATATATTAAACAAAGGCCTACACCTATGTTGTAATCTGACGTTTTAAGCCTTTATTACAGAATGGGCATTTTTTTATTACAAAATGGGCACCTATTTATTATTACAAAATGGGTCCGATTTTATTACAAAATGGGTACCTACGTTTATTACAGAATGGGTCGTTTTTTATTACAAAATGGGTACATATTACAAAATGGGTCGTTTATTACAAAATGGGCCTCAACAAACGTGCATCTGGAGCTAAGGTTAATCTTCAGAAAACCAACGGTTTCCTAATGGGGAAACTTAGATATGAAAAAGACATTCCCCTTGATATAAGATGGACTAAAGAAAAAATTAAAATATTAGGTTTTTATTTTGGCAATATTGACGTTTCGGCTTGTAATTGGGAACCAAAAATTCAAAAAATTAATTTTTAAAAATATATATGGAGTAATAGAAAATTAACATTACATGGTAAAATAGTTGCTGTAAATTCACTCGCCACTAGTGGCCTGTGGTACTTATCAAACGTTTTGGAACTTCCGGAAAAATATGCTAAACAAATTGATAAAATGACTTTTGATTTTATTTGGAACTATAGAAAACATTTTATATCAAAAGAGCAAATTCAACTACCTAAGGCGTTAGGGGGGAGGGGGGGGGGGGGGTAGGAGTTGTAAATATTCGGCTGAAAATTAAAGCACAAAGAATTAAATTTGTAAGTAGACTTTTGAGTTCAGAAGGCGATGGAAATTGGAAATTTCTAGCTGATTACTTTTTAGGCCAATACAAAAATTTAAATATCGAAAGGCACATTTTAAAATGTAATATTGTAAACAAAAAAGATAATTTCAACTCAAAGCCGAACATATACAAAGATATCTTATTAATTTGGGACGAACTCGACATTACAAGCGACGGGGAGAGTTATCAACAGATTCTGCATGAACCTCTCCATGACAACGCATTCCACTGAGAGACAGCTATGAAGCTAGATGTGTCGACGTGCGCTCTGAACTCCCCCTTTGGAATGTTGTTGGATTTCCGCGTTGCGTATACCGGGTCGCGGGCGACCGTGACTTTGGTGTACGGGGACGCGGACTCCAATAAGAAGAGGAGGGGAAGAGGAGGACGGAGTAAGGAACGCGCTGCAGGGGCGGCTCGGGGGGAACCAAAGCTGGCGGCCAACCGCCAGTGGCAGTTCCGTCTGCGTCGCCGCCCCCCGCTTCACCACCGAAGAGGAACAAGACGCCACCGGCGGAATCGACCGCGGAGGTGACGAGCGACCTGTTGGACACTGCTATGGCCCAGTCGCCGCCGCCTCGATACACTTCCACTCCAGCGCCTCCGGTGAAGCGGTCGACTATACAGACCGCTCCCGTTGAGAAGCGCCCTGCTGTTTTTGAGGCGACGGCGGCCGTCAAGAGGAAAGCAACATCTCCTGCAAGCCAGCCTGTCCGACAGACGACACCCCCGGAGGAGGACGTAGATACCTGGCAACTGGCCTTGGGGAAACTTAAGGCTCAGTACCGGGACTATGTCCAGGGCGACACGACCGATACGGCGAAGCTGAGGGGCCGGTTTTGCAACCAGGACTGGAGACCGCTGCCAGACGGGAGCCACTTCGAGCTCCACAACATTCGGCTCCAAAGCTCAGCGACGGGACTCATCGTGACGCACCGGCGCCAGCAGACCTACCGACAAGCGATCCTCCTCTACGAGATGGACAGTTCAACAATCCACAGGATCGTCAAGACGATTTGCGGCGCCAGTTACCGCGTGGTCACCAGAGATCTGCTCTCTATGAAGCAACTCATCCCATCGATGACTGCAACTCCGGACATCGGCTCGCCGTAGTCGCCAACCTCTCCCCTAACGGCCTTAACGAGGCCACTCGCGTGGACACATAGATCGGACTTTAAACTTTTAGACCTTCGTTCAAAATTTTATGTCGAAATTACCCTTTTTTAAATATATTATTAAATAGTCCGATCCTCTCTTCTTTCTCTTATTTATATTTGGACTGTCCTTTAAAAATGCTCCAAATTATATAAATATTCGGCCGAGCAGTCAGGCTTGTAAACATTTTTTTTTAATCCTACTAATTTTTTTTACTAATTGCTAATTTCAAAATTCTGTCCATTCACCCCCCCCCCTCCCCCTCCCCGTTAAACTAGTTATCTATCTATCTAATTTCTTTTTGACCGCCCAATCTAATCTAGCGACCAAATTTAATGAGTAGATTTTATTTTTGTTAATTATATCAATTAGAGATGCGCATCAAAATTTTAAAGGCCCACTATTTAATTTTTGGATGTAAATTTCAAAATTGTCCCCTTAATTTTTTCTGTCCCGGAACAAGTCACTGGCTATCCAGAGACAGGCCCCGGGACGGACATGCTCGAAACTCTAGTGGTATATGAGCATGTAAAAATTATTCGCACTCGCACCCATGACAACGCAACAATAAGTAACAAACAACACAAAAGTATACGTAGCGAAGGACTAAATTTAGTCAAAGACATATGGGACTTTGGGACGAACGACTTCATGGACCTCGCTGGTTGTTCGACTAGCGCGGCATTTTATCGCCAAATAAAAGACCTACAGGACAACTTTCCGAGACCTTTATTGTGGACATTAAGAAACGAAGACCCCTATGATGGTGACTTAGACGCCATCTTTCGTATCAACGTAGGTGATACGAAAAAAGACGTGACAGTCGCGACAACTAGGGACATATATACAGTTATGCTATTAAGAACTCACAAAGACGCATCGTTTAAGTCCAAATGGTTAACCATTTTGAATGAAAACATAAACTGGAAAAATGTTTGGCAAACACTAAATTCTGGATTAATTGAAAATCACGACTTTGATTTAATTTATAAAATGATTAGAAATGTAATTGCAGTTAGAAAATATCTCTATGACTGGAAGATGGAGTCCACTCCAAAGTGCCTTGTGTGCAACAAAACAAGACTATTTATTAAACAAATTGAACCTATTTTCAAAAAACATTTTGGCAACAAATTCAGACTAAATCCATACGCAATGATCTTTGGAATTAAACATAAACCTGGCAATTATGCGTCGCAATTGGGAATTTTTCTCTGGAGTAAAGCAATAAGGGTAATTTGGACAACACGGGTAACAAGCCATGTAACGAAATGGCACTTTTCAAACATTTAGTTTATTCAAGGGTTGAAGCTGAATATTTTGCCGCATTAGAACGGCCCAATAGAAGAGAAAAATTCTTAAAACACTGGTGTTTCGAAGGGGTTATTGCCTCGTGCAATGACGCCTTCGACATTACATATCAATTATGAAAATTACTGGCTAATTTTGCACAAAATGTAGAAAAACTAGGCCTGGATCTCCCGGCTTGTAGCTTTGGAGGCCAGGCCCGCAAACCAGGTTAGAATCTTTTAAATAATCAATTTTAAACAACACACACTAAAGTATAAATGAAAACAAGAACACAAGCATGCAGTGAATATATATTGTATTACAACACAAGCACAAACACTTTCAATGTACATATATTTTTAACATTCAAGGAGAACCTGGTTCATTGTAAATAGGTAGGATTTTGAAAAATAAATGGGGCACCCGGCAAATCGTCCGGAAATGCCCGAAACGTAAAAAAAAAAAAAAAAAAAATATATATATATATTACTTTTTTACTTACTACATTATACTCTATACAAAAAAAAAATAAAAAAAATACCCAAATAAAAAAACCCCAAACAACAACAAAAACAACAACAACAACAACAATAAAACAAAACATTAGCTGAGGCTGATGATGAACATCTTAACCAAGATATTAAAGGCATTCAATCGCGGATTTAGTCAGCCTTATTTCTCTAAATATGGATTATAAGTGGAAAATGATGTTCATTTGGAATACCATTTTTTATTTGAACCACGATCGAGGGAATCCCAGGACAACCAGAGGGCACGATTCATTTTTAAATTTTGGAATTTGGAATTCTTTTGTGAAAAATTCATATAAAGTACGGCAAAACCGAGTAGTGATGAATTTATGTAGTTAAAATCATACCTAATGCGCTCAAAATACCAGTAATATGGACCGTCGACATAATTCAGTTATTATTTTTTTTTTTAACAAAATATCAATAATAAGTGGGATATGGTGCTTATGTAGATTATTAAATAAAGTACTTTTAGTAACAAATCAAATGTATATATTTTCAGAGAATACTTTGTTGGGTCATTAATTAGGTCAACAATCTGTGACTGAGTACCTTTAAGGATTGTATATATTAAAGGGGCTAACATAGACTTTTTGACGATTGTAATTACATATCAACTATATTTTTCTGAACAAAATATTTGTGGCTGTGTATTAAACGTGTTTCTGATTGTTCTAATATTTGTACTGGGTTAAATTTCATTTTATTTCCTAAAAACTATTTTTTCGTACATACGAAATTATTTGAAGACAAAATCCAATTTGGGCTTCTTACAAATAGTAAGACGACCAGAAACACGTTGGATATACAGACACTGATATTCTAAACAAGAAAATATATTTAATATGTAAGTTTAATCGTAGAAATATTTTATTAGTCGGAAACATCTTACAATGCAGCAAACTCGGGAATGTCCCTTTAAGCAAAAAGGTTAAAGGCATACTGTCACAGATTTAAGGACCTCATTTCTCTAAAAACTGATAATAAATGGTAATTACATTAATTTTTGGAAACCAAATCTAGCTATCGCATCACCATAACTGAACCATGATGGAGTGAAATCCATGTCAACCCTCTTGGCAATATTAGCTTTTGAATTATGGACCACTGCCATAATTCAATTATTTTTGCAAAATATCATTAGTAAGTGGAGTATGGTGGTTACATAGATGGTTGAATAAAATAAATTTAGGGACAAATCAAATTTATATTTGTTTAGGTAATACTTTGTTAGGCCATTTAATAGGTCAGTGGTCTGTGGCAGTGTGCCTTTAAATACCATTCTTGACGAACGTGTACTACATATAGAAGCGTCAGAGAAGTGCACTCGCTAAGTTTAGATGCGGACTTGCTTAGATATAATAATACATCGCTGGAAGAAAGGACATGTTCTAGTTGTCTTAAAGGCATATTAAGGGCTTATTGGTTAGGTATAAGGCCACTACACCCTCTTCTCTCTCACTAACCAACTAACAACTAACAACTAACACACTGTCCTGGACACACAGCCCAGATCGCTGAGGTGTGTGTGTGTGCCCAGGACAGCGTACATGAACCTTAAGTGGATATAAGCACCAACCCAGAGCGAGTTCTTAAGGGCTTATTGGTTAAGTATAAGGCCACTACACCCTCTTCTCTCTCACTAACCAACTAACAACTAACACACTGTCCTGGACAGACAGCCCAGATAGCTGAGGTGTGTGCGTGCCAAGAACAGCGTACATGAACCTTAAGTGGATATAAGCACCAACCCAGAGCGAGTTCTTAAGGGCTTATTGGTTAGGTATAAGGCCACTACACCCTCTTGTCTCTCACTAACCAACTAACAACTAACAACTAACACACTGTCCTGGACACACAGCCCAGATAGCTGAGGTGTGTGCGTGCACAGGACAGCGTACATGAACCTTAAATGGATATAAGCACCAACACAGAGCGAGTTCTTAAGGGCTTATTGGTTAGGTATAAGGCCACTACACCCTCTTCTCTCTCACTAACCAACTAACAACTAACAACTAACACACTGTCCTGGACTCACAGCCCAGATCGCTGAGGTGTGTGTGTGTGCCCAGGACAGCGTACATGAACCTTAAGTGGATATAAGCACCAACCCAGAGCGAGTTCTTAAGGGTTTATTGGTTAAGTATAAGGCCACTACACCCTCTTCTCTCTCACTAACCAACTAACAACTAACACACTGTCCTGGACAGACAGCCCAGATAGCTGAGGTGTGTGCGTGCCCAGAACAGCGTATATGAACCTTAAGTGGATATAAGCACCAACCCAGAGCGAGTTCTTAAGGGCTTATTGGTTAGGTATAAGGCCACTACACCCTCTTCTCTCTCACTAACCAACTAACAACTAACAACTAAAACACTGTCCTGGACACACAGCCCAGATAGCTGAGGTGTGTGCGTGCCCAGGACAGCGTACATGAACCTTAAGTGGATATAAGCACCAACCCAGAGCGAGATCTTAAGGGCTTATTGGTTAGGTATAAGGCCACTACACCCTCTTGTCTCTCACTAACCAACTAACAACTAACAACTAACACACTGTCCTGGACACACAGTCCAGATAGCTGAGGTGTGTGCGTGCCCAGGACAGCGTACATGAACCTTAAATGGATATAAGCACCAACACAGAGCGAGTTCTTAAGGGCTTATTGGTTAGGTATAAGGCCACTACACCCTCTTCTCTCTCACTAACCAACTAACAACTAACAACTAACACACTGTCCTGGACACAGCCCAGATAGCTGAAGTGTGTGCGTGCCCAGGACAGCGTACATGAACCTTAAATGGATATAAGCACCAACCCAGAGCGAGTTCTTAAGGGCTTATTGGTTAGGTATAAGTCCACTACACCCTCTTGTCTCTCACTAACCAACTAACAACTAACACACTGTCCTGGACACACAGCCCAGATAGCTGAGGTGTGTGCGTGCCCAGGACAGCGTACATGAACCTTAAATGGATATAAGCACCAACCCAGAGCGAGTTCTTAAGGGCATATTGGTTAGGTATAAGGCCACTACACCCTCTTCTCTCTCACTAACCAACTAACAACTAACAACTAACACACTGTCCTGGACAGACAGCCCAGATAGCTGAGGTGTGTGCGTGCCCAGGACAGCGTACATGAACCTTAAGTGGATATAAGCACCAACCCAGAGCGAGTTCTTAAGGGTTATTGGTTAGGTATAAGGCCACTACACCCTCTTCTCTCTCACTAAGCAACTAACATCTAACACACTGTCCTGGACAGACAGCCCAGATAGCTACGGTGTGTGCGTGCCCAGGACAGCGTACATGAACCTTAAGTGGATATAAGCACCAACCCAGAGCGAGTTCTTAAGGGCTTATTGGTTAGGTATAAGACCACTACACCCTCTTCTCACTAACCAACTAACAACTAACAACTAACACACTGTCCTGGACAGACAGCCCAGATAGCTGAGGTGTGTGCGTGGCCAGGACAGCGTACATGAACCTTAAGTGGATATAAGCACCAACCCAGAGCGAGTTCTTAAGGGCTTATTGGTTAGGTATAAGGCCACTACACCCTCTTCTCTCTCACTAACCAACTAACAACTAACAACTAACACACTGTCCTGGACAGACAGCCCAGATAGCTGAGGTGCGTGCGTGCCCAGGACAGCGTACATGAACCTTAAGTGGATATAAGCACCAACCCAGAGCGAGTTCTTAAGGGCTTATTGGTTAGGTATAAGGCCACTACACCCTCTTCTCTCTCACTAACCAACTAACAACTAACAACTAACACACTGTCCTGGACACACAGCCCAGATAGCTGAGGTGTGTGCGTGCACAGGACAGCGTACATGAACCTTAAGTGGATATAAGCACCAACCCAGAGAGAGTTCTTAAGAGCTTATTGGTTAGGTATAAGGCCACTACACCCTCTTCTCTCTCACTAACCAACTAACAACTAACAACTAACACACTGTCCTGGACAGACGGCCCAGATAGCTGAGGTGTGTGCGTGCCCAGGACAGCGTACATGAACCTTAAGTGGATATAAGCACCAACCCAGAGCGAGTTCTTAAGGGCTTATTGGTTAGGTATAAGGCCACTACACCCTCTTCTCTCTCACTAACCACTAACAACAAATAACTAACCCATTGTCCTGGACAGACCGCCCAGATCGCTGAGGTGTGTGAGTGTGCCCAGGACAGCGTACATGAACCTTAAGTGGATATAAGCACCAACCCAGAGCGAGTTCTTACGGGCTTATTGGTTAGGTATAAGGCCACTACACCCTCTTCTCTCTCATTAACCAACTAACAACTAACAACTAACACACTGTCCTGGACAGACAGCCCAGATAGCTGAGGTGTGTGCGTGCCCAGGACAGCTTACATGAACCTTAAGTGGATATAAGCACCAACCCAGAGCGAGTTCTTACGGGCTTATTGGTTAGGTATAAGGCCACTACACCCTCTTCTCTCTCACTAACCAACTAACAACTAACACACTGTCCTGGACACACAGTCCAGATAGCTGAGGTGTGTGCGTGCCCAGGACAGCGTACATGAACCTTAAATGGATATAAGCACCAACACAGAGCGAGTTCTTAAGGGCTTATTGGTTAGGTATAAGGCCACTACACCCTCTTCTCTCTCACTAACCAACTAACAACTAACAACTAACACACTGTCCTGGACACAGCCCAGATATCTGAAGTGTGTGCGTGCCCAGGACAGCGTACATGAACCTTAAATGGATATAAGAACCAATCCAGAGCGAGTTCTTAAGGGCTTATTGGTTAGGTATAAGTCCACTACACCCTCTTGTCTCTCACTAACCAACTAACAACTAACACACTGTCCTGGACACTCAGCCCAGATAGCTGAGGTGTGTGCGTGCCCTGGACAGCGTACATGAAACTTAAATGGATATAAGCACCAACCCAGAGCGAGTTCTTAAGGGCTTATTGGTTAGGTATAAGGCCACTACACCCTCTTCTCTCTCACTAACCAACTAACAACTAAAAACTAACACACTGTCCTGGACACACAGCCCAGATAGCTGAAGTGTGTGCGTGCCCAGGACAGCGTACATGAACCTTAAATGGATATAAGCACCAACCCAGAGCGAGTTCTTAAGGGCATATTGGTTAGGTATAAGGCCACTACACCCTCTTCTCTCTCACTAACCAACTAACAACTAACAACTAGCACACTGTCCTGGACAGACAGCCCAGATAGCTGAGGTGTGTGCGTGCCCAGGACAGCGTACATGAACCTTAAGTGGATATAAGCACCAACCCAGAGCGAGTTCTTAAGGGTTATTGGTTAGGTATAAGGCCACTACACCCTCTTCTCTCTCACTAAGCAACTAACATCTAACACACTGTCCTGGACAGACAGCCCAGATAGCTGCGGTGTGTGCGTGCCCAGGACAGCGTACATGAACCTTAAGTGGATATAAGCACCAACCCAGAGCGAGTTCTTAAGGGCTTATTGGTTAGGTATAAGACCACTACACCCTCTTCTCACTAACCAACTAACAACTAACAACTAACACACTGTCCTGGACAGACAGCCCAGATAGCTGAGGTGTGTGCGTGGCCAGGACAGCGTACATGAACCTTAAGTGGATATAAGCACCAACCCAGAGCGAGTTCTTAAGGGCTTATTGGTTAGGTATAAGGCCACTACACCCTCGTCTCTCTCACTAACCAACTAACAACTAACAACTAACACACTGTCCTGGACAGACAGCCCAGATAGCTGAGGTGCGTGCGTGCCCAGGACAGCGTACATGAACCTTAAGTGGATATAAGCACCAACCCAGAGCGAGTTCTTAAGGGCTTATTGGTTAGGTATAAGGCCACTACACCCTCTTCTCTCTCACTAACCAACTAAGAACTAACAACTAACACACTGTCCTGGACACACAGCCCAGATAGCTGAGGTGTGTGCGTGCACAGGACAGCGTACATGAACCTTAAGTGGATATAAGCACCAACCCAGAGAGAGTTCTTAAGAGCTTATTGGTTAGGTATAAGGCCACTACACCCTCTTCTCTCTCACTAACCAACTAACAACTAACAACTAACACACTGTCCTGGACAGACGGCCCAGATAGCTGAGGTGTGTGCCTGCCCAGGACAGCGTACATGAACCTTAAGTGGATATAAGCACCAACCCAGAGCGAGTTCTTAAGGGCTTATTGGTTAGGTATAAGGCCACTACACCCTCTTCTCTCTCACTAACCACTAACAACAAATAACTAACCCACTGTCCTGGACAGACCGCCCAGATCGCTGAGGTGTGTGAGTGTGCCCAGGACAGCGTACATGAACCTTAAGTGGATATAAGCACCAACCCAGAGCGAGTTCTTAAGGGCTTATTGGTTAGGTATAAGGCCACTACACCCTCTTCTCTCTCATTAACCAACTAACAACTAACAACTAACACACTGTCCTGGACAGACAGCCCAGATAGCTGAGGTGTGTGCGTGCCCAGGACAGCTTACATGAACCTTAAGTGGATATAAGCACCAACCAAGAGCGAGTTCTTAAGGGCTTATTGGTTAGGTATAAGGCCACTACACCCTCTTCTCTCTCACTAACCACTAACAACAAATAACTAACCCACTGTCCTGGACAGACAGCCGAGATCATTGAGGTGTGTGTGTGTGTGCCCAGGACAGCGTACATGAACCTTAAGTGGATATAAGCACCAACCAAGAGCGAGTTCTTAAGGGCTTATTGGTTAGGTATAAGGCCACTACACCCTCTTCTCTCTCACTAACCACTAACAACAAATAAGTAACCCACTGTCCTGGACAGACAGCCGAGATCGTTGAGGTGTGTGTGTGTGCCCAGGACAGCGTACATGAACCTTAAGTGGATATAAGCACCAATCCAGAGCGAGTTCTTAAGGGCATATTGGTTAGGTATAAGGCCACTACACCCTCTTCTCTCTCACTAACCAACTAACAACTAACAACTAACACACTGTCCTGGACAGACAGCCCAGATAGCTGAGGTGTGTGCGTGCCCAGGACAGCGTACATGAACCTTAAGTGGATATAAGCACCAACCCAGAGCGAGTTCTTAAGGGTTATTGGTTAGGTATAAGGCCACTACACCCTCTTCTCTCTCACTAAGCAACTAACATCTAACACACTGTCCTGGACAGACAGCCCAGATAGCTACGGTGTGTGCGTGCCCAGGACAGCGTACATGAACCTTAAGTGGATATAAGCACCAACCCAGAGCGAGTTCTTAAGGGCTTATTGGTTAGGTATAAGACCACTACACCCTCTTCTCACTAACCAACTAACAACTAACAACTAACACACTGTCCTGGACAGACAGCCCAGATAGCTGAGGTGTGTGCGTGGCCAGGACAGCGTACATGAACCTTAAGTGGATATAAGCACCAACCCAGAGCGAGTTCTTAAGGGCTTATTGGTTAGGTATAAGGCCACTACACCCTCTTCTCTCTCACTAACCAACTAACAACTAACAACTAACACACTGTCCTGGACAGACAGCCCAGATAGCTGAGGTGCGTGCGTGCCCAGGACAGCGTACATGAACCTTAAGTGGATATAAGCACCAACCCAGAGCGAGTTCTTAAGGGCTTATTGGTTAGGTATAAGGCCACTACACCCTCTTCTCTCTCACTAACCAACTAACAACTAACAACTAACACACTGTCCTGGACACACAGCCCAGATAGCTGAGGTGTGTGCGTGCACAGGACAGCGTACATGAACCTTAAGTGGATATAAGCACCAACCCAGAGAGAGTTCTTAAGAGCTTATTGGTTAGGTATAAGGCCACTACACCCTCTTCTCTCTCACTAACCAACTAACAACTAACAACTAACACACTGTCCTGGACAGACGGCCCAGATAGCTGAGGTGTGTGCGTGCCCAGGACAGCGTACATGAACCTTAAGTGGATATAAGCACCAACCCAGAGCGAGTTCTTAAGGGCTTATTGGTTAGGTATAAGGCCACTACACCCTCTTCTCTCTCACTAACCACTAACAACAAATAACTAACCCACTGTCCTGGACAGACCGCCCAGATCGCTGAGGTGTGTGAGTGTGCCCAGGACAGCGTACATGAACCTTAAGTGGATGTAAGCACCAACCCAGAGGGAGTTCTTACGGGCTTATTGGTTAGGTATAAGGCCACTACACCCTCTTCTCTCTCATTAACCAACTAACAACTAACAACTAACACACTGTCCTGGACAGACAGCCCAGATAGCTGAGGTGTGTGCGTGCCCAGGACAGCTTACATGAACCTTAAGTGGATATAAGCACCAACCAAGAGCGAGTTCTTAAGGGCTTATTGGTTAGGTATAAGGCCACTACACCCTCTTCTCTCTCACTAACCACTAACAACAAATAACTAACCCACTGTCCTGGACAGACAGCCGAGATCATTGAGGTGTGTGTGTGTGCCCAGGACAGCGTACATGAACCTTAAGTGGATATAAGCACCAACCCAGAGCGAGTTCTTAAGGGCTTATTGGTTAGGTATAAGGCCACTACACCCTCTTCTCTCTCACTAACCACTAACAACAAATAACTAACCCACTGTCCTGGACAGACAGCCGAGATCGTTGAGGTGTGTGTGTGTGCCCAGGACAGCGTACATGAACCTTAAGTGGATATAAGCACCAACCCAGAGCGAGTTCTTAAGGGCTTATTGGTTAGGTATAAGGCCACTACACCCTCTTCTCTCTCACTAACCAACTAACAACTAACAACTAACACACTGTCCTGGACACACAGCCCAGATAGCTGAGGTGTGTTCGTGCCCAGGACAGCGTACATGAACCTTAAGTGGATATAAGCACCAACCCAGAGCGAGTTATTAAGGGCTTATTGGTTAGGTATAAGGCCACTACACCCTCTTGTCTCTCACTAACCAACTAACAACTAACACACTGTCCTGGACACACAGTCCAGATAGCTGAGGTGTGTGCGTGCCCAGGACAGCGTACATGAACCTTAAATGGATATAAGCACCAACACAGAGCGAGTTCTTAAGGGCTTATTGGTTAGGTATAAGGCCACTACACCCTCTTCTCTCTCACTAACCAACTAACAACTAACAACTAACACACTGTCCTGGACACAGCCCAGATATCTGAAGTGTGTGTGCGTGCCCAGGACAGCGTACATGAACCTTAAATGGATATAAGCACCAATCCAGAGCGAGTTCTTAAGGGCTTATTGGTTAGGTATAAGGCCACTACACCCTCTTCTCTCTCACTAACCAACTAACAACTAACAACTAACACACTGTCCTGGACACACAGCCCAGATAGCTGAGGTGTGTGCGTGCCCAGGACAGCGTACATGAACCTTAAGTGGATATAAGCACCAACCCAGAGCGAGTTCTTAAGGGCTTATTGGTTAGGTATAAGGCCACTACACCCTCTTCTCTCTCACTAACCAACTAACAACTAAAAACTAACACACTGTCCTGGACACACAGCCCAGATAGCTGAAGTGTGTGCGTGCCCAGGACAGCGTACATGAACCTTAAATGGATATAAGCACCAACCCAGAGCGAGTTCTTAAGGGCATATTGGTTAGGTATAAGGCCACTACACCCTCTTCTCTCTCACTAACCAACTAACAACTAACAACTAGCACACTGTCCTGGACAGACAGCCCAGATAGCTGAGGTGTGTGCGTGCCCAGGACAGCGTACATGAACCTTAAGTGGATATAAGCACCAACCCAGAGCGAGTTCTTAAGGGTTATTGGTTAGGTATAAGGCCACTACACCCTCTTCTCTCTCACTAAGCAACTAACATCTAACACACTGTCCTGGACAGACAGCCCAGATAGCTGCGGTGTGTGCGTGCCCAGGACAGCGTACATGAACCTTAAGTGGATATAAGCACCAACCCAGAGCGAGTTCTTAAGGGCTTATTGGTTAGGTATAAGACCACTACACCCTCTTCTCACTAACCAACTAACAACTAACAACTAACACACTGTCCTGGACAGACAGCCCAGATAGCTGAGGTGTGTGCGTGGCCAGGACAGCGTACATGAACCTTAAGTGGATATAAGCACCAACCCAGAGCGAGTTCTTAAGGGCTTATTGGTTAGGTATAAGGCCACTACACCCTCGTCTCTCTCACTAACCAACTAACAACTAACAACTAACACACTGTCCTGGACAGACAGCCCAGATAGCTGAGGTGCGTGCGTGCCCAGGACAGCGTACATGAACCTTAAGTGGATATAAGCACCAACCCAGAGCGAGTTCTTAAGGGCTTATTGGTTAGGTATAAGGCCACTACACCCTCTTCTCTCTCACTAACCAACTAAGAACTAACAACTAACACACTGTCCTGGACACACAGCCCAGATAGCTGAGGTGTGTGCGTGCACAGGACAGCGTACATGAACCTTAAGTGGATATAAGCACCAACCCAGAGAGAGTTCTTAAGAGCTTATTGGTTAGGTATAAGGCCACTACACCCTCTTCTCTCTCACTAACCAACTAACAACTAACAACTAACACACTGTCCTGGACAGACGGCCCAGATAGCTGAGGTGTGTGCCTGCCCAGGACAGCGTACATGAACCTTAAGTGGATATAAGCACCAACCCAGAGCGAGTTCTTAAGGGCTTATTGGTTAGGTATAAGGCCACTACACCCTCTTCTCTCTCACTAACCACTAACAACAAATAACTAACCCACTGTCCTGGACAGACCGCCCAGATCGCTGAGGTGTGTGAGTGTGCCCAGGACAGCGTACATGAACCTTAAGTGGATATAAGCACCAACCCAGAGCGAGTTCTTAAGGGCTTATTGGTTAGGTATAAGGCCACTACACCCTCTTCTCTCTCATTAACCAACTAACAACTAACAACTAACACACTGTCCTGGACAGACAGCCCAGATAGCTGAGGTGTGTGCGTGCCCAGGACAGCTTACATGAACCTTAAGTGGATATAAGCACCAACCAAGAGCGAGTTCTTAAGGGCTTATTGGTTAGGTATAAGGCCACTACACCCTCTTCTCTCTCACTAACCACTAACAACAAATAACTAACCCACTGTCCTGGACAGACAGCCGAGATCATTGAGGTGTGTGTGTGTGTGCCCAGGACAGCGTACATGAACCTTAAGTGGATATAAGCACCAACCAAGAGCGAGTTCTTAAGGGCTTATTGGTTAGGTATAAGGCCACTACACCCTCTTCTCTCTCACTAACCACTAACAACAAATAAGTAACCCACTGTCCTGGACAGACAGCCGAGATCGTTGAGGTGTGTGTGTGTGCCCAGGACAGCGTACATGAACCTTAAGTGGATATAAGCACCAATCCAGAGCGAGTTCTTAAGGGCTTATTGGTTAGGTATAAGGCCACTACACCCTCTTCTCTCTCACTAACCAACTAACAACTAACAACTAACACACTGTCCTGGACACACAGCCCAGATAGCTGAGGTGTGTTCGTGCCCAGGACAGCGTACATGAACCTTAAGTGGATATAAGCACCAACCCAGATCGAGTTCTTAAGGGCTTATTGGTTAGGTATAAGGCCACTACACCCTCTTCTCTCTCACTAACCAACTAACAACTAACAACTAACACACTGTCCTGGACACAGCCCAGATAGCTGAGGTGTGTGCGTGCCCAGGACAGCGTACATGAACCTTAAGTGGATATAAGCACCAACCCAGAGCGAGTTCTTAAGGGCTTATTGGTTAGGTATAAGGCCACTACACCCTCTTCTCTCTCACTAACCAACTAACAACTAACAACTAACACACTGTTCTGGACACACAGCCCAGATAGCTGAGGTTTGTGCGTGCCCAGGACAGTGTACATGAACCTTAAGTGGATATAAGCACCAACCCAGAGCGAGTTCTTAAGGGCTTATTGGTTATGTATAAGGCCACTACACCCTCTTCTCTCTAACTAACCAACTAACAACTAACAACTAACACACTGTTCTGGACACACAGCCCAGATAGCTGAGGTTTGTGCGTGCCCAGGACAGCGTACATGAACCTTAAGTGGATATAAGCACCAACCCAGAGCGAGTTCTTAAGGGCTTATTGGTTAGGTATAAGGCCACTACACCCTCTTCTCTCTCACTAACCAACTAACAACTAACAACTAACACACTGTCCTGGACACAGCCCAGATAGCTGAGGTGTGTGCGTGCCCAGGACAGCGTACATGAACCTTAAGTGGATATAAGCACCAACCCAGAGCGAGTTCTTAAGGGCTTATTGGTTAGGTATAAGGCCACTACACCCTCTTCTCTCTCACTAACCAACTAACAACTAACAACTAACTCACTGTCCTTGACACACAGCCCAGATAGCTGAAGTGTGTGCGTGCCCAGGACAGCGTACATGAACCTTAAGTGGATATAAGCAGGAAAATAAGTTGAAATGAAATTAATTAAAGAATAGTTTTGTGTTTTTGCTTTTGTTGCCTATTCTGTATTATTATTATAATCAAACATCTTCCATGCAGCAAAGTCATTACTATATGCACTCTTACTTCGAGCAGCCAGTGCACCACGACTGGTATATCAAAGGCCGTGGTATGTGTTATCCTGTCTATGGGATGGTGCATATAAAAGATCCCTTGTTACTAATGGAAAAATATAGCGGGTTTCCTCTCTAAGACTATAAGTCAAAATTACCGAATGTTTGACATGCAATAGTCGATGATTAATATATCAGTGTGCTCTAGTGTTGTTGTTAAACAAAACAAACTTCAACTTTTTCTGCATAGTATACTGCAGTACATTTGATGTGCTAATAGTGAAATAATTGTGCACTCTAATGGTGTCGTTAAAGAAAACAAACGATTTAACGACACCACTAGAGGTCATTGATTCATTTACAAAATTTAACTTTTTAACTCTTATTTTATATAAAAGCATACCTCTAATAATAGCAATGCCCACAAATTATGAGCCAACCATCCAACACCGTTAGAAAGTATACTAAATAACCCAAGATATAACACGACCAATTATTGCAAATAATGCAGCCGCGAATTTAACACCTAGTGATTTTAATAATTTAGCAATATTTTGTAGTTGTTTTTTAATCCAATTATCCGTTGGTTTACTTGAAGGTGCCACGGTAAGCGATACAATAATTGTAGTTATAAAAACAAAATCATACCTCATGCGCTTAAACTACTATTTAATAACTACTAGTTATACCTTATTCGCGGGTTAATGTTTTTATTCGTACTATGTTGTATTTTGGCGAAATATTTTATAAATTGTTTCACGTATTCTAGTTATTTGTCTACTTAATTTATTATGATTGATGCATTTCCTACAGACAGACAGACAGACAGACAGATAGTTGATTAAAGTCTCACCTCATTACAACAGCCAAATGGTTGACATCCAATAGCCAATGATTAATAAATCAATGTGCTCTAGTGGTGTCGTTAAACAAAACAAACTTCATTAAATCTGTGATACTGTATCATATTTACAACGTTTATAAAACAAAAAACACTTTATACTTACTGGTGATCCACGTCAGTGTATTAGGACGTGTCCAGAGGTATTTCTGTTTTGTTCTGTCCTGTTATGTTTTGTTCAGTTCGCCGCGCGTATTAATGAGTCATTAAGACGCACAACAGACCTTCGTTGAACTTTTTTTTCCCAGGTCAACGTAGACTGCTTTGTATAAAGGATTAGTTTCACAATCGCCTGGCTCCCCTGGGTTGTCATGCCACGATCAGAAGAGATCAGGCCCCTTCTAAGGGCCCTATGGGCAACCTAGGGAGACACCCTACAGCACCAAGACGGTCATAATAAAGAGCCACTTTCGGAATACTAAACGCAAAACCTATTGGCTCTCTTCACTATTTCAATTAGAACGAACATCAAAATTGCGCCAAATTTCCTTCATGTAAAACGCGCACCTCTTCCTCTTTGACATAATCCTACGGGACTTTCAAAAATTCCATAGCACCAAATACCCCCCGCCTGTCACCAAAATTGGACTGCTGGTGCTCCCTTGCACTTGCCAGTGCAGGCGTTCCCTCTCTACAACCCTCCCCAAACTCTTTCCTGTCCTGGACAGAGGGAACCGGCCAAGGCCGGTCCCTGTGGCCAGGATAGGCGTTTGCTACAACAGCTTGCTCTGAATGTGCACGTAAATCTCTTAGTCATAGCCATAGTCATCGCCTGGCGACCTAGCTTGCCGGTGCGAGTAAACGAGCTCCCCTGTAAAGTCCGGGTACTAGCGAGTCTCTAGTGATACAGGTATTTGGATTATACATGCTGAGTAATACAGGTCATATATTATCGGCCTCAGTGGTGTCGTGGTTACGCTATAGGACAATAATAATAAAAAAATGTATTTAACGACGCACTGAACACATTTTATTTACAGTTATATGGCGTCAGACATATGGTTAAGGACCACACATATATTGAGAGAGGAAACCCACTGTCGCCACTTCATGGGCTACTCTTTTCGATTAGCAGCAAGGGATCTTTTATATGCACCATCCCACAGACAGGGTAGTACATACCACGGCCTTTGATATACCAGTCGTGGTGCACTGGCTGGAACGAGAAATAGCCCAATGGGCCCACCGACGGGGATCGATCCCACACCGACCGCGCATCGAGCGAACGCTGTACCACTGGGCTACGCCCCGCCCCCTGTCAGACAATAAGGCTGGTAGGTACAGGAATCGCAGCCCGGTACCAGCTCCCACCCCAGGGCGAGTTTTCATGACTCAGTGGGTAGGTGTAAGGTCAATACACCCTCTTCTCTGTGACTAACGACTAACAACTAACCCACTGTCCTGGACAGACAGCCCAGATAACTGAGGTGTGTGCCAAGGACAGCGTGTTTGAACCTTAATTGGATATAACCACGAAAATAAGTTGAAATGAATTAATGATACACGTATTTAGATTATAAATGCTGAGTGACATAAGTGATATATTATCGGCTTCGGTGGTGTCGTGGTTAAGTCATCGGACAATAAGGCTGGTAGGTACAGGGTACAGGGTTCGCAGCCCGGTACCGGCTCCCACCCAAGAGCGAATTTCAACGACTCAGTGGGTAGGTGTAAGACCACTACACCTTCTTCTCTCTCACTAACCACTAACAACTAACAACTAACCTACTGTCCTGGACAGACAGCCCAGATAGCTACGGTCTGTGCCCAGGACAGCGTGTTTCAACCGTAACTGGATATAAGCACGAAAATAAGTTGAATAAAGAAATTTTATATTAGCAATAAAAACTTTAGCGAGGATAGGCTTAATTTTAGGATCAGCTGAAATAATGTTTTTTTTTTTTTGACCAGTTTTGACGTTGTGCAGCTTACCGACAACTTACATTTAGTAAAATATTGCAGTAAAAGTTAAAGTTTGTTTTGTTTAACGACGCCACTAGAGCACGTTGATTATCGGCTATTGGATGTCAAACATTAGGTAATTTTTACATATAGTCTTAGAGAGGAAATCCGCTACATTTTTACATTAGTAGCAATGGATCTTTTCTATGCACCATCTCACAGACAGGATAGCACATACCATGGATCATTTGGTAATTGCGACACATACCTTGCAGTAATGTGCATGCTAACTAAACTACTGTTTGTTATCCTTTTAGGTTCAATTATTGTTGTATGTTCAGTTAATCACCGACAAACCAGTCGCGCCTTTCATTTCAACTTATGTTCGTGCCTTCATCCAATTAAGGTTCAAGTACGCTGTCCTGGGCACACACACATCTCAACTATCTGGGCTATCTGTCCAGGACAGAGGGATAGCTGTTAGTGGTTAGTGTGAGAGAAGAGGGTGTAGTGGTCTTACACCTACCCATTAAGTCGTTAATACTCGCTCTGTGTGGGAGCCGGTACCGAGCTGCGAACCCTGTACCTACTAGCCTATTTTGGAACCGTCTGTTGTACTTATATATCTTTTTAAATGTAGCGTCATCGAATATAATTAGCGTCTTGTTTGACCTCGCTAATTCGCTAATATTTTATGCTCGCTAATATTTCCTGGTATTGAAGACCGTGGTATGTGCTATTCTGTCTTTGGCATGGTGCATATAAAAGATCCCTTGCTACTAATGGACAGATGTACCGGGTTTTCTCTCTAAGACTATACGTCAAAATGACAAAATGTTTGACATTCAATAGCCGATGATTAATAAATCAATACGCTCTAGTGGTGTCGTTAAACAAAAACAAACGTTTAACTGTTATTTCCTGATTTACAGAATCTATAGTTTAAAGTTACTGTCCTCGGTGGTGTCGTGGTTAAACCATCGGACATAAGGCTGGTAGGTACAGGGTTCGCAGCCCGGTACCGGCTCCCAACCAGAGCGAGTTGTAACGATTCAGTGGGTAAGGTAAGCCCACTACACCGACTTAACTTTCACTAACCACTAACCCACTGTCCATACTTTTATCTCTATATCAAGTTGAAGGTTTTGTTTAACGACACAACTGGGGCACATTGATTAATTAATCACCCGCTATTGGATGTCAAACTATGGGTAATTCTGACTCATAGTCATCAGAGGAAACCCGCTACATTTTTCCTGATGCAGGAAGAGATTTTATTATGCACTTTCCCACAGACAGTAAAACACATACCACGGCCTTTGTCCATTTGTGGTACGCTGGTTGGAACGAGAAAAACCCCAATCACTGGATGTGACGAGAAATAGCCCAATGGGCCCACCGATGGGGATCGATCCCAGACCGACCGCGCATCGAGCGAGCACTGTACCACTGAGCTATGTCCCGCCCCAGGATAATGATTCCAATAACGACAAAAGGATTGCTGCCCAATAAAAAGTACTTTACTTTGAAAATACACCACCCAATGATCAATGAGCTAACACAGTAGATTTGTCATGATATACATGTCTTGCATTCAGCCACTTCACTTTCATCCTCCTCAACCGGCCTCGGTGGCGTCGTGGCAGGCCATCGGTCTACAGGCTGGTAGGTAATGGGTTCGGAGCCCAGTCGAGGCATGGGATTTTTAATCCAGATACCGACTCCAAACCCTGAGTGAGTGCTCCGCAAGGCTCAATGGGTAGGTGTAAACCACTTGCACCGACCAGTGATCCATAACTGGTTCAACAAAGGTCATGGTTTGTGCTATCCTGCCTGTGGGAAGCGCAAATAAAAGATCCCTTGCTGCCTGTCGTAAAAAGAGTAGCCTATGTGGCGACAGCGGGTTTCCTCTAAAAATAGTGTCAGAATGACCATATGTTTGACGTCCAATAGCCGATGATAAGATAAAAAATCAATGTGCACTAGTGGCGTCGTTATATAAAACAAACTTTACTTTTCATCCTCCTCGTAACATTGAGTTAAGTTGCTTCTGAGTGCAGCGGTTGTTCGAACATTTGTCCCATGACAGATATAGAACATTATATGGTAACTATAAGTGCTGTCGGAAATACCCGGTAGAATAAAAAAATGATTTACGTCGATTATTTCTTACATATTAAACAGACAAGTAAATATTTTGTAAATATCTATTTAATTATAGTCTACCTAATTTAGCATTTACTTGTTTTGGCTCTCATTGATGTACAAGGTGGTGTTTACTCTTGAAATTAAAAGAAATATGTCGGTCAACAGGTGATTTTGTGCACTTTATTGGAACAGACTATAACAAAGTTTGGTCAATATATGTCAATTTCATTGCTGTTACAATATGTGAGGGACCGTTTCTGATGATGGTTTACCCCTATTCCTCTCCAAAACAAAATATTTGTTGACATTTATAAGTAACTTTTGAGCAAAACTGTCAAGAACCATTTTGAGGTTGTGATCTATTTTCCGGTATTAAAGGTGCTATCTCAAAGTTGCATAATGACAGCTATTGCAAATCATGTTTTTATTAAATTTTGCTTCAACATTTAAAGACTACACCTTTAACTATATGCCCATAAATGATTGATTTTATCTACTAGTACAAAAATACATTTTTATTGGAGAATCTTTATCACAAACAGATGCTCACATATAACTTGTGATATAGCACCTTTAAGTGGTTGCAAGATTGTGTAAATTTCTACTGTATTGTGTAAATTTCTACTGTATTTATATTGAATTTATATTCACTAAATATGCTGGTCAAAATTAATAATTTATGCTGCAATTCAAAATAATCAGTTATCTTGCAGTTTTAAATTAAAAGTTTATTTACGGGTAAATGAAATTGACATATATCCATCAAAATGTGTTATAGTCTGTTCCAATAAAGGTCACAAATATCCTGTTTACTGAGAATCTAATTAAAATTAGCTCCACTATTACATGTGGATCTAACAGCAGCCAGTTAGAGCTCATGTCCACCAATCAAAACCTTACTTGCAGAATTATGCCAGTGATTTGAAAATAATTTGAAAATATTCCGAATTATCCTGAGGGTATACGATATGTTTCATATGAATTACGAATGCCTTATTTAGACCAGTAAAACTAATTTTAATCAGATTGCAAACAACACTGCGTAGTCTCCAATCTCCAGGTAACATTTCGTCTGTAAATAATAATTTAAAGGGACATACCCTAGTTTCAACCCGTGAAAATTAACACTACGTTTATTTAATCTACAAACCTGTAACACATTTGGATAAAGTTACAATTGAATGAAACATGAGTCTGTGACTTTGAAATGGTGAAATACCCTCTAGAAATAGACTAAAACTCGACTCCATAACTGTTACTTCTCAAACGCACGTGCGTTTTTAAAAATATGAGAAATGCATTTTGTGATATTAAAAACACCAGGATAATTTTTAAAAACTTCGAATGTACGGAAATTGATAATCTAAACAGTAAACTCTAAGTAACGTATGATTTAAGTTATCAAAAACGGTTATAATAGAAAAAATATGCGTTAGTGTTTAAAACCTAGGGTATGTCCCTTTAAATATTGACCAATCACACTTCGCCTTTTATAACGTTATTTGGTAGCATACAAATTCTAAAAATATCGGGCGAGTCTATTTTAGTGGACGCAGTACAGCGAACCATACCAGTACGTACGGGATGGGTTATCAGTCTTCAGTTTTACATTAAAAATTATTTATTTATTTATAAAAAACCCCAACTAAATCAGTCTTCAGTTTTACATTACAAATTATTTATTTTATAAAATAAAACATGTTTTAAGGCATTCGTAATTCATACGAAATATGTCGTATACCCTCAGGATAATTCGGAATATTTTCAAATTATTTTTAAATCACTGGCATGATTCTGCAAGTAAGGTTTTGATTGGTGGACATGAGCTCCAACTGGCTGCTGTTAGATCCACATGTAATAGTGGAGCCAATTTTAATTAGATTGGGTGGACATGAGCTCCAACTGGCTGCTGTTAGATCCACATGTAATAGTGGAGCCAATTTTAATTAGATTGGGTGGACATGAGCTCCAACTGGCTGGTGTTAGATCCTATTTCCGACAGTACTTTTTCTAAGCAGTTAAACACCCACATTTCACATTAAAAAAGGGTTGAGTTGCAGTTAGAAATAGTAGAGCCTAATACGAGTAAATTAAATGAAATAACAACAGAAGAAAACAAAACACGCACAAACACAAATGCTACACAGAACCGTAACCGTAATCCTAAAAAAGAACTTCCAAAACAATACAAACAAAACAAACAAAACAATACAAACAAAACAAACAAAACAAACAAACAAAAATAAGCTCCATAGGCGTACGGGTACCCATTTTTGACTTGACTTGAAACTGTTTTAAGTGCTCATATACCACGAAGGTTTCGAACACGCCTGTCACGAGCTTAACCTCTGATATCGCCAGTGACTAAGTTCTAGCCAGGAGGGAGAGGGTTTAAGTCTGAGGTGGGTGGAATTTGGAATAAAAATTTAGAAGTTAGGTCAGAGACCTAAGACCAAAATCGACTGATTTATTCACTCTACTCATGTCTGGAATAAAAACAAAAACAAGTCCAAACATAAAATTTAAAAAGGTTTTAAGGTGATTTGAGCAATTTAGACGGGCTGCCAAAATAAAATGCGTCGGACTGTTTAACCCCCCCCCCCCCCCCACACACACCCCATAAAATTTTGAAACCCGCTGTCGCCACTTCATGGGCTACTCTTTTCGATTAGCAGCAAGGGATATTTTATATGCACCATCCCACAGACAGGATAACACATACCACGGCCTTTAATATACCAGTTGTGGTGCACTGGCTGGATCGAGAAATAGCCCAATGGGCCCACCGACGGGGATCGATCCCAGACCGACTGTGCATCAAGCGAACGCTTTACCACTGGGCTACCTCTCGTCCTCCTCTGGTAGGATCAGCTTGATAATGCGATAAATCGGATTGATTGGATAACATACTAACGTGCCTATATCCAATCAAGGTTCAAGCACGTCTCTCCCGGGCACAATTTCTGACTTAGCCAGTGACTGGGTCCGGGACAGAAGGGATGGGTAGAGTGAACTGGAAATGGACAGAATTTTTGAATATATATATTTGTTTAATTAAAAAGTTAACTAGCCAAAAATAAAAAAGGAATTGACTGCTCGGCCGAATATTATATACTTTGGAGCATTTTAGAAGGACAGTCCAAAAATAAATGAGAGAAAGAAGAGAGGATCGGACTATTGAATAATATAGATAAAAAGTAATTTTGTAATAAAATTTTGAACGAAGGTCTAAAAGTTTAAAGTCCGGTCTATATATATCCACGTGTCTGGCCTCGTTAAGGCCGTTAAGGTGCACAGCTTGTAGGGACCAGATGGGCTGCATCACCTCAAGAAAACGCCTAGAGTGACGGTCATCAGACGTTGAAGGTGTAGTACTGTGCTGAAATACAGTTCTTGAGAAGCTGAATCTGTCTGAACGAAAGAGTATCATACTAGGGTATACTCCAGTCATCATGATTGGTATAGTGGTGCGGACGGCCCCGGCTACGGAGGATACGAGATGGTATCAATATGAAACGAAGTAAAGTCTAGAAAGGAGTAGTAGGGGCCGACCCCGCTTCCTATTTCAGCTTCTTAGAGTGGGTCAGTCAATCTTCCAGTGCTGCTAGGGCAGTCTCTAACAGTGTGACGGTACATGCTCTTAATTTCTTTTCGCCTGTGGCGATATTAATTGTTTTAGAAGGCCGTGTGCAGTTCCAAATGCACTTAGCCCAGATGGGCAACTTGTTATGTGATACCTTTGCGCGACGGTCATCGAGCTTTTCTAATACACACCTAGCCATTTGACCAGTAGTTACGTAATAACTCCGCTAGTGCTATTTATGACCAGGGGATTGCTCGCGGAATGGCGACAGCCAGTCTGACGATCAGAGAAAGATACGCCGTCTTGGTGGCTGTGGAAAATCCACATGATACGTGAGGTACCGCCTTGTACCCCCAGGCGATATTCGCTGTCTCTGAGAGTTTTGAATAAATAGCTAGGATTTTAGAGATATCGAGGAGAAACATATTGGAAGGCGTCCAGGGGGAACGTTAGTCCGTTTGGACTTGGTAAATATCATTTCTGCTCTGTTGTATAACCTTGATGTGATTGATGTGACTTTAAATATTTTAATACTGTATTATACCAATATTATTTAGACGGTGCCGCCGGTCATCTGACGCAGTATACTGTAGGCTCACCGTTCTGATATATATATATAAAGCTTAGCCAGTCATCCTAGAGGACCTAGGTAAACTGTAGGTTATTGTCTTTATTGTGATAGGTACCAGTATTAAGTCTGTATTACAAGGTTATTGAATGAGTAGTTAGGGTTAATTAAAAATTAACCAGTTAGGAATAGAGTGTAATTCCTTTATTAAGTAAGTTCTCCTGGAAGCGTTTCTCCATTATCACACGTGTGTGTGTTAGCGTTCCTCAATTATCACACGTTATTGAACGAGTAGTAAGGGTTAATTAAAAATTAAACAGTTAGGAATAGAGTGTAATTCCTTTATTAATTAAGTTCTCCTGGAAGCGTTTCTCAATTATCACACGCGTGGGTGTTGTGTCACGGTGAAGTGATTAGCATATTGTGTAAACTAGACACCTAGAGATTAACTAATTAAGTGATCAGTTCTGGGTTGTTATTATTTGTTGTTGTTAATTAACTACTGCGGCAGTACATTGGTCTGCGTAGGTTAATACAGATTCCAAAGTGTATTGTGTTTTTGTTGTGTTTTCTAGTGAACTAAACGTGCTATAATAATATATACTTTATATAAGATCGTATCTCTGATCATACCTAGAGACGAGCCACAGCGGGTATAACTGCCTGTTACAGAGAGATCTAATAGATATACAGTTAGGAGAGATATTTGGACAATCGTGTTTCATTCAGTTAGGGTATTATAGAATCCCCGTGACAAACAGGTATAGACTAAACAACCGTGACGTTCTGCAGAATGGCCGACTTACGAGTCACGGAAAAATGTCGACAAAATTCAGGCCAGAAAAATATCGTGGAGGCAAGGAATCTAGCTAAAAACGAATCCATCCTGGTGGTGCAGACTGTCGAAACGAGAAGCGTCCCAGCATTCAATCAGTCACGATGGCCGCATACATCATAGTAGAAAACTCTATTTCGTTGAAAAACAAAACAAAATGGAGGATTCCCAAGTCGAGCACACGAAAGCACGTGCAGTGTGCACAGGCGAAACAAGCACGTGTTACCGCGACGAGCTCCAGACTGGGAATGACCGGATGTTTTATTTCGATCATCCGAAATGGGAAGTAACTCTGGTCGATTTGTTTGCACAGGAGCGCACTGAGCTATCTGTACTTGGCGTTATTTGAATAGACGGCGTTTTAATATGTTGATATTTAGATCTTCAGTATTTTGTTTCTTGCAGCATTACGATACCGTCACTTTATACCTAGGCCGAAACGTCGGGTGGCGAAATCTACTGGTACAGGCCACAGTGCTGTCGTGGTTAAGCCATCGGTCATAAGGCTGGTAGATACAGAGTTCGCAGCCCGGTAAAGGCTCCCATTCAGAGCGAGATTTAACGACTCAGTGGGTAGGTGTAAGACCACTATACCCTCTTCTCTCTCACTAATCACTAACCGACTAACAATTAACCCACTGTCC
The DNA here is from genome assembly GCF_016097555.1 of Gigantopelta aegis. Classification (NCBI taxonomy): domain Eukaryota; kingdom Metazoa; phylum Mollusca; class Gastropoda; order Neomphalida; family Peltospiridae; genus Gigantopelta; species Gigantopelta aegis. The sequence goes on along the minus strand of NC_054705.1, from coordinate 36,756,541 downwards.
TGGACAGGCAGCCCAGATAGCTCAGGTGTGTGCCCAGGACAGCGTGCTTGAACCTTAATTGGATATAAGCACGAAAATAAGTGGAAATGAAATGAAATGAAATGAAATGAATGAACGGCGTCTTGATATAAAAAAAAAATCGGCCTCGGTGGTGTCGTGGTTCCATCGGACATAAGACTGATAGGTACTGGGTTTGCAGCCCGGTACCGGCTCCCAGCCAGAGGTGTAAGACCACTACACCCTCTTCTTTCTCACTAACCACTAACTCATTGTCCTGAACAGACAGCCCAGATAGCTGAGGTGTGTGCCCAGGACAGCGTGTTTGAACCTAAATTGGATACAAGCACATGGAAATAAGTTGAAGTGAAATTAATGAACGACGTCTTAAAGGGTCATTCCTGAGTTTGCTGCATTGTAAGATGTTTCCGACTAATAAAATATTTCTACGATTAAATTTACATATTAAATATATTTTTTTTATTTAGTATATCAGTGTCTGTATATTCAATGTGTTTTTAGTGGTCTTAATATTTGTAAGAAGCCCAAACTGAATTTTAAAATTTAAAAATAAAATGAAATTTAACCTAGTACAAATATTAGAACGATCAGAAACACGTTTAGTATACAGCCACTAATATTTTATGCAGAAACATATATTTGATATGTAATTACTATCGTTAAAAAGTCTCTGTTAGTCGATAAGATCTTAAAAATTGCAGTAACAGGGCTCGCGATAACCACAGAGTTTGGTCTAATACGCGGATGGTTTATACTAAAATTCAAGCAGATCTAATTAATTTTTGTTTTCAGGTTGAAACATCTGCTAAACAATAATCCCCTAAAACAGTGTCATACAAGACGTAAACTGAATAATAAGTACATCTTAGCATATATTATATTATCATAAAGAACAGGATTAAAAACAAAATATTTTAACTGAAATGCCAAAATGTAATTGGCGAACACATATTTAGATTGGCGAAAGAAATTGAAGATTGGCGAATGTTTTGGAGAACAAAAATAGCCACCCAGAGCTAGCACTGAGTAAACTCAGGAATGTCCCTTTAATAAAAACAATTGTTGATATTTAGATCTTGAGTTGTTGTTTTTTTCTTCTTGCAGCATTACGATACCGTCGCTTTATACCTAGATCGAATCGCAGGGTTGCGAAATCTAATACAATGTACTTAACTAGCACGGATATTTTCAGTTCTGCAAATAAAACGTTCTGTCGTGTGCTACAGTGGTTGACGAGTCGGGAAAATGTACTTAACATACTAACAGTTAGACGCATGACGTGTTCTCACCTAGCTGCCAAACTCAAGACTTGTACTTCAAACTGTTATGGTCGGAGAACGTTAAGAAATCACTACGCTCAACCACATGTTGCGGTGGCACTCAGGGGCTTGATACGCCTGTACATATGAACCCATCCACATGTCACGCCGTTCAATAAAAAGAGAAATGGACTTGAACCAGCGAAACAACAACAGTGATAAGAGAACGTTCTCTTAAAGGGACATTCTCGAGTTTGCTGCAATTTTAAAGATGTTATCGACTAACAGACTTTTTCACGATTGTAATTACATATCAAATATATTTTTCTGTATAACATATTAGTGGCTGTATATTAAGCATGTTTCTGATCGTTCTAATATTTGTACTAGGTTAAATTTCATTTTATTTCCTAAAATATGTTTTTTTCGTACGTACGCAATTATTTGAAGACAGACTCCAGTTTGGGCTTCTTACAAATATTAAGACGACCAGAAACACATTGAATATACAGACACTGATATTCGAAACAATAACAAATATTTAATATGTAAGTTTAATCGTAGAAATATTTTATTAGTTGGAAACATCTTACAACGCAGCAAACTCAGGAATGTCCCTTTAATTAGCACCACTTTACTGAGTAAAAACAAAGATTCTATTCGGTGTGGTCGTATTTGTTGCACTGCAGTACTGTTTTTCCTTTAAAGTAACATTTCAATTATGCTCTGTTCATTGTATACAGGCCATGATTCTTTACCCTTCCTATAGGTCTCTCTCCATCATACACGCATCTATGTAAAATTTGTCAATTCTTCGCCAGACCCTTACTCTGCTATCTGCAGTGGAACCACAGCACCGACTTTCCCCTGAGTTATCTGTTCACTGCTGATGGCGCCACTGTTGGCTAGCTGTGGCCCATTCCAGTTGTCCCTTCCGGTGATGGTTTGGAAGAATAGGGGTCCGAGAAGGCACTGATGGGTCGCTGGCACTGATGGGTCGTTGGCACTGATGGGTCGCTGGCACTGATGGGTCGTTGGCACTGATGCTTGATGCGCGATCGGTTTGGGATTGATCCCCGTCGGTGGGCCCATTGGGCTATTTCTTGTTCCAGACAGTGCACCACGACTGGTATATCAAAAGCCGTGGTATCTGCTATACTGCCTGTGGGATGGTACATATAAAAGATCCCTTGCTATTAATGGAAAAATATAGCGGGTTTCCTTTTAAACTATATGTCAAAATTACCAAATGTTTGACATCCAATAGCCGATGATTAATAAATCAATATGCTCTAGTGGTGTTGTTAAACAAAACAAACTTTTCTTCATGGGTCGCTGCTGTGTTCCAGTGGTTTGATGAGCTGTCACAGGCTAATCAGATAGCCACAAGAACGCATTTGAATGCGTTTAAGCGCTTGCTTGATGCGCGGTCGGTTTGGAATCGATCCTCGTCAGTGGGCCCATTGCGCTATTTCTCGCTCCAGCCAGTACACCACGACTGGTACATCAAAGGCCGTGATATGTGCTATCCTGTCTATGGGATGGTGCATATAAAAGATCCCTTGCTGCTAATCGAAAAGAGTAGCCCATGAAGTGGCGACAGCGGCTTTCCTCTCTCAATATATGTGTAGTTCTTAACCATATGTCTGACGACATATAACTGTAATTAAAATGTGTTGAGTGCGTCGTTAAATAAAACATGTCTTTCTTTCTTTTATTGGAATCCTGTGAGTACATGGCTACTGGCTATTAAGTTGATTTGGTGATGGTTGACCATTTGCAGGTATATTCAAAGCATACTAGTAATTGCCATGTTATGGTGAGAAATGTTGGAAAGAAAGATTGTTTTTTTAACGACACAACTAGATACTGATATTCTAAACAAGGAAAAACATTTAATATGTAACTTTAATCGTCGAAATATTTTATTAGTCGGAAACATCTTACAATTTCATTATTGAAGCATTCTCTAGAAAGATTGTTTTTTGTATTAAAATTTGCTGTACTGCAATCAACACAAATAGAAGTTACAGTGTGCTTATTTTCATACCTTGTAAAACGGATCACAAATTGTAATCATGCATGCCATTGATATGAGCATCACTGTACTAAGCATATATTATCAGCAGATCTGCGCGAGTTCAAATAAATCCTGGACTGTCACTGTTCACGGACTTCCATTTCCCCCACAATCACGCTAGAATAGACCTAACCAATTATATCTTTTGGGAAAAGGATTTGGTTTTAAGCAACGTTGGTTTTGAGACATCAGTCATAAAAATGAGCGGGACATAGCCCAATGGTAAAGCGTTCACTTGATGCGCGGTCGGTCTAGGAGCGATCGCCGTCGGTGGACCCATTAGACTCATTCTCGTTCCAGCGAGTGCTCCACAGCTGGTGTAACAAAGGCCGTGGTATGTACTACCCTGGCTGTTGGATGGTGCATATAAAAGATCCCTTGCTGCTAATGGAAAAGATTAACCCATGGAATGGTGACAGCTGGTTTCCTCTATCAATGTCTGAGTGGTCCTTAACCATATGTCTGACGCCATATAACCGTAAATAATATGTGTTGAGTGCGTCGTTAAATAAAACATTTTCCTTCCTTCTTTCTGTCATAAAACACCTCTGGCGACTATGACAAAGAACTGACTCGAGAGGTGGTCTCTTCGGCAATACTGCTACGTACCACAGCCGGTTTAAGGATCCATGAAGCATGTAGCACAAATAACATCGGGTCCCCCTTCTCAGAATATATATTTTGCAACCACCTCGGGGAGAGAGGAAAAATGAGCTGGGGAAAATAAATGTACACGTCACCGCGGGGGCCCCTGAAGCGCAGAGCCCGTAGCATGTGCTACATACGCTACAAGGATAAACCCGTTAATCATTAATCAACGGATGACTTGAATAGAAAGAAGGAAATGTTTTATTTAACGACGCACTCAACACATTTTATTTACGGTTATATGGCGTCAGACATATGGTTAAGAACCACACATATATTGAGAGACGAAACCCGCTGTCGCCACTTCATGGGCTACTCTTTTCGATTAGCAGCAAGAGATCTTTTATATGCACTATCTCACAGACATGGTAGTACATACCACGGCCTTTGATATAGGGGCCGGACGTAGCCCAGTGGAAAAGCGCATTGGGCTATTTCTCGTTCCAGCCAGTGCACCACGACTGGTATATCAAAGGCCGTGGTATGTACTACCCTGTCTGTGGGGTGATGCATATAAAAGATCCCTTGCTGCTAATCGAAAAGAGTAACTGTTTTATATGACTTATCCTTTGGCTAGTGGATGTTGATAACCATTCTAGAAGCCCTGGCGAATGCATGTGTTAAACTTGAATGTGAAAACGTTTCTCTTAGTTTGGTTATTTTTAAAGGGACACACCCTAGTTTTTAAACACTAAGGAATATGTTTTTTTTACTGTTATAGCCGTTTTTGATAACTGAAATCATACTTTACTTAGATTTTATGGTTTAGATTATCAGTTTCCGTACATTCGAAGTGTTTTTGGTCATCATTGTGTTTTCTTATCACAAAATTCATTTCTCATATTTTTAAAAACGGACGTGCGTCTGAGAAGTAACAGTTATGGAGTCGAGTTTTAGTCTATTTTAGAGGGTATTTCACCATTTCAAAAGTCACAGACTCATGTTTGACTGAATTGTAACTTTATCCAAATGTGTCACAGGTTTGTAGATTAAATAAACTTAGTGTTAATTTTCACGGGCTGAAACTAGGGACTGTTCCTTTAAAGGTGTTTTTTGTTTATCATAACATGGAGATGTATGTAAAGCATAGATCCGGGGATCACAGCCCCGACATTCATGAAATGTTTATCATAACATGGAGATGTATGTAAAGCATAGATCCGGGGCCCACAACCCCGACATTCATGAAATGTTTATCATAACATGGAGATGTATGTAAAGCATAGATCCGGGGATCACAGCCCCGACATTCATGAAAGGTTTATCATAACATGGAGATGTATGTAAAGCATAGATCCGGGGATCACAGCCCCGACATTCATGAAAGGTTTATCATGACATGGAGATGTATGTAAACCATAGATCCGGGGATCACAGCCCCGACATTCATGAAAGGTTTATCATGACATGGAGATGTATGTAAACCATAGATCCGGGGCTCACAGCCCCGACATTCATGAAAGGTTTATCATAACATGGAGATGTATGTAAAGCATAGATCCGGGGATCACAGCCCCGACATTCATGAAAGGTTTATCATAACATGGAGATGTATGTAAAGCATAGATCCGGGGATCACAGCCCCGACATTCATGAAAGGTTTATCATAACATGGAGATGTATGTAAAGCATAGATCCGGGGATCACAGCCCCGACATTCATGAAAGGTTTATCATAACATGGAGATGTATGTAAAGCATAGATCCGGGGATCACAACCCCGACATTCATGAAAGGTTTATCATAACATGGAGATGTATGTAAAGCATAGATCCGGGGCCCACAACCCCGACATTCATGAAAGGTTTATCATAACATGGAGATGTATGTAAAGCATAGATCCGGGGCTCACAGCCCCGACATTCATGAAAGGTTTATCATAACATGGAGATGTATGTAAAGCATAGATCCGGGGCCCGCAACCCCGACATTCATGAAATGTTTCTCATAACATGGAGATGTATGTAAAGCATAGATCCGGGGCCCACAACCCCGACATTCATGAACTGTTTCTCATAACATGGAGATGTATGTAAAGCATAGATCCGGGGCTCACAACCCCGACATTCATGAAATGTTTACTTTCGATTCCATATGTTACCCTGAATTGATTTTATTAAATACTTAGACCGACTTAAAGCTCATGAAGTGGCGACAGCTGGTTTCCTCTCTCAATATCTGTGTGGTACTTAACCATATGTCTGACGCGATATAACCGTAAATAAAATGTGTTAAGTGCGTCGTTAAATAAAGCATTTCTTTCTTTTTTTTCTTTCATTGATATAAATATAATCTGCACTCCATATCGACCATTATACATATAAACTACACAACTTATTCATCAGTATACAGACCATCTGCGCTACCCAGTCATTATTATACGTATAATCTACACTCGTTCTAGCCAGTGCACGATGACTGGTAAATCAAAGGTCATGGTATGTGCTATCATGTCTTAGGGGTGGTGCATATTAAAAACAAAATCACTTGCTACTAATGGAAAAAGGTAGCGGGTTTGCTAAATCTAAGACCATGTCAAAATTACCAAATGTTTGCCATCCTATATTCGATCATTAATACATCAGTGTGCTCTAGTGGTGTCGTTAATAAACCCTAGAAAAACGTTGCACAAGCCTATGAGCAGTCAGTTGATGTTATACAATTAAGTTCAGTGCGTGATAATAAATACAGTGCTCCACGACTGGTACATCAAAGGCCGTGGTATGTGCTATCCTGTCTATGGGATGGTGCATATAAAAGATCCCTTGCTGCTAATCGAAAAGAGTAGCCCATGAAGTGGCGACAGCGGCTATCCTCTCTCAATATATGTGTGGTTCTTAACCATATGTCTGACGACATATAACCGTAATTAAAATGTGTTGAGTGCGTCGTTAAATAAAACATTTCTTTCTTTCTTTTATTGGAATCCTGTGTGTACATGGCTACTGGCTATTAAGTTGATTTGGTGATGGTTGACCATTTGTAGGTATATTCAAAGCATACTAGTAATTGCCATGTTATGGTGAGAAATGTTGGAAAGAAAGATTGTTTTGTTTAACGACACAACTAGATACTGATATTCTAAACAAGGAAATACATTTAATATGTAAGTTTAATCGTCGAAATATTTTATTAGTCGGAAACATCTTACAATTTCATTAAAGAAGCATTCTCTAGAAAGATTGTTTTTATATTAAAATTTGCTATACTGCAATCAACACAAATAGAAGTTACAGTGTGCTTATTTTCATACCTTGTAAAACGGATCACAAATTGTAATCATGCATGCCATTGATATGATCATCACTGTACTAAGCATATATTATCAGCAGATCTGCGTGAGTTCAAATAAATCCTGGACTGTCACTGTTCACGGACTTCCATTTCCCCCACAATCACGCTAGAATAGACCTAACCAATTATATCTTTTGGGAAAAGGATTTGGTTTCAAGCAACGTTGGTTTTGAGACATCAGTCATAAAAATGAGCGGGACATAGCCCAGTGGTAAAGCGTTCACTTGATGCGCGGTCGGTCTAGGATCGATCGCCGTCGGTGGACCCATTAGACTCATTCTCGTTCCAGCGAGTGCTCCACAGCTGGTGTAACAAAGGCCGTGGTATGTACTACCCTGGCTGTTGGATGGTGCATATAAAAGATCCCTTGCTGCTAATGGAAAAGATTAACCCATGGAATGGTGACAGCTGGTTTCCTCTATCAATGTCTGAGTGGTCCTTAACCATATGTCTGACGCCATATAACCGTAAATAATATGTGTTGAGTGCGTCGTTAAATAAAACATTTTCCTTCCTTCTTTCTGTCATAAAACACCTCTGGCGACTATGACAAAGAACTGACTCGAGAGGTGGTCTCTTCGGCAATACTGCTACGTACCACAGCCGGTTTAAGGATCCATGAAGCATGTAGCACAAATAACATCGGGTCCCCCTTCTCAGAATATATATTTTGCAACCACCTCGGGGAGAGAGGAAAAATGAGCTGGGGAAAATAAATGTACACGTCACCGCGGGGGCCCCTGAAGCGCAGAGCCCGTAGCATGTGCTACATACGCTACAAGGATAAACCCGTTAATCATTAATCAACGGATGACTTGAATAGAAAGAAGGAAATGTTTTATTTAACGACGCACTCAACACATTTTATTTACGGTTATATGGCGTCAGACATATGGTTAAGAACCACACATATATTGAGAGACGAAACCCGCTGTCGCCACTTCATGGGCTACTCTTTTCGATTAGCAGCAAGAGATCTTTTATATGCACTATCTCACAGACATGGTAGTACATACCACGGCCTTTGATATAGGGGCCGGACGTAGCCCAGTAGAAAAGCGCTTGCTCGATGCGCGGTCGGTGTGGGATCGATCCCCGTCAGTGGGCCCATTGGGCCCATTGGGCTATTTCTCGTTCCAGCCAGTGCACCACGACTGGTATATCAAAGGCCGTGGTATGTACTACCCTGTCTGTGGGGTGATGCATATAAAAGATCCATTGCTGATAATCGAAAAGAATAACTGTTTTATATGACTTATCCTTTGGCTAGTGGACGTTTTTAACCATTGTAGAAACCCTGGCGAATGCATGTGTTAAACTTGAATGTGAAAACGTTTCTCTTAGTTTTGTTATTTTTAAAGGGACACACCCTAGTTTTTAAACACTAAGGAATATGTTTTTTTTACTGTTATAGCCGTTTTTGATAACTGAAATCATACTTTACTTAGATTTTATGGTTCAGATTATCAGTTTCCGTACATTCGAAGTGTTTTTGGTCATCATTGTGTTTTCTTATCACAAAATTCATTTCTCATATTTTTAAAAACGGACGTGCGTCTGAGAAGTAACAGTTATGGAGTCGAGTTTTAGTCTATTTTAGAGGGTATTTCACCATTTCAAAAGTCACAGACTCATGTTTGACTGAATTGTAACTTTATCCAAATGTGTCACAGGTTTATAGATTAAATAAACTTAGTGTTAATTTTCACGGGCTGAAACTAGGGACTGTCCCTTTAAAGGTGTTTTTTGTTTATCATAACATGGAGATGTATGTAAAGCATAGATCCGGGGATCACAGCCCCGACATTCATGAAATGTTTATCATAACATGGAGATGTATGTAAAGCCTAGATCCGGGGATCACAGCCCCGTCATTCATGAAATGTTTATCATAACATGGAGATGTATGTAAAGCATAGATCCGGGGATCACAGCCCCGACATTCATGAAATGTTTATCATAACATGGAGATGTATGTAAAGCATAGATCCGGGGATCACAGCCCCGACATTCATGAAATGTTTATCATAACATGGAGATGTATGTAAAGCATAGATCCGGGGCTCACAGCCCCGACATTCATGAAAGGTTTATCATAACATGGAGATGTATGTAAAGCATAGATCCGGGGCTCACAGCCCCGACATTCATGAAAGGTTTATCATAACATGGAGATGTATGTAAAGCATAGATCCGGGGCCCACAACCCCGACATTCATGAAAGGTTTATCATAACATGGAGATGTATGTAAAGCATAGATCCGGGGCTCACAACCCCGACATTCATGAAATGTTTATCATAACATGGAGATGTATGTAAAGCATAGATCCGGGGCCCACAACCCCGACATTCATGAAAGGTTTATCATAACATGGAGATGTATGTAAAGCATAGATCCGGGGCTCACAGCCCCGACATTCATGAAAGGTTTATCATAACATGGAGATGTATGTAAAGCATAGATCCGGGGCTCACAGCCCCGACATTCATGAAAGGTTTATCATAACATGGAGATGTATGTAAAGCATAGATCCGGGGCTCACAGCCCCGACATTCATGGAGATGTATGTAAAGCATAGATCCTGGGCTCACAACCCCGACATTCATGAAAGGTTTATCATAACATGGAGATGTATGTAAAGCATAGATCCGGGGCTCACAGCCCCGACATTCATGAAAGGTTTCTCATAACATGGAGATGTATGTAAAGCATAGATCCGGGGCCCACAGCCCCGACATTCATGAAAGGTTTATCATAACATGGAGATGTATGTAAAGCATAGATCCGGGGCCCACAGCCCCGACATTCATGAAAGGTTTATCATAACATGGAGATGTATTTAAAGCATAGATCCGGGGCCCACAGCCCCGACATTCATGAAAGGTTTATCATAACATGGAGATGTGTGTAAAGCATAGATCCGGGGCTCACAGCCCCGACATTCATGAAAGGTTTATCATAACATGGAGATGTATGTAAAGCATAGATCCGGGGCTCACAGCCCCGACATTCATGAAAGGTTTATCATAACATGGAGATGTATGTAAAGCATAGATCCGGGGCTCACAGCCCCGACATTCATGAAAGGTTTATCATAAAATGGAGATGTATGTAAAGCATAGATCCGGGGCTCACAGCCCCGACATTCATGAAAGGTTTATCATAACATGGAGATGTATGTAAAGCATAGATCCGGGGCTCACAGCCCCGACATTCATGAAAGGTTTATCATAACATGGAGATGTATGTAAAGCATAGATCCGGGGCTCACAGCCCCGACATTCATGAAAGGTTTATCATAAAATGGAGATGTATGTAAAGCATAGATCCGGGGCTCACAGCCCCGACATTCTTGAAATGTTTATCATAACATGGAGATGTATGTAAAGCATAGATCCGGGGCTCACAGCCCCGACATTCATGAAATGTTTATCATAACATGGAGATGTATGTAAAGCATAGATCCGGGGCTCACAACCCCGACATTCATGAAATGTTTATCATAAGATGGAGATGTATGTAAAGCATAGATCCGGGGCCCACAACCCCGACATTAATGAAATGTTTCTCATAACATGGAGATGTATGTAAAGCATAGATCCGGGGCTCACAACCCCGACATTCATGAAAGGTTTATCATAACATGGAGATGTATGTAAAGCATAGATCCGGGGCTCACAACCCCGACATTCATGAAAGGTTTATCATAACATGGAGATGTATGTAAAGCATAGATCCGGGGCCCACAACCCCGACATTCATGAAAGGTTTATCATAACATGGAGATGTATGTAAAGCATAGATCCGGGGCTCACAACCCCGACATTCATGAAAGGTTTATCATAACATGGAGATGTATGTAAAGCATAGATCCGGGGCTCACAACCCCGACATTCATGAAAGGTTTATCATAACATGGAGATGTATGTAAAGCATAGATCCGGGGCCCACAACCCCGACATTCATGAAAGGTTTATCATAACATGGAGATGTATGTAAAGCATAGATCCGGGGCCCACAACCCCGACATTCATGAAAGGTTTATCATAACATGGAGATGTATGTAAAGCATAGATCCGGGGCCCACAACCCCGACATTCATGAAAGGTTTATCATAACATGGAGATGTATGTAAAGCATAGATCCGGGGCCCACAACCCCGACATTCATGAAAGGTTTATCATAACATGGAGAACTATGTAAAGCATAGATCCGGGGCCCACAACCCCGACATTCATGAAAGGTTTATCATAACATGGAGATGTATGTAAAGCATAGATCCGGGGCCCACAACCCCGACATTCATGAAAGGTTTATCATAACATGGAGATGTATATAAAGGATAGATCCGGGGCTCACAACCCCGACATTCATGAAAGGTTTATCATAACATGGAGATGTATGTAAAGCATAGATCCGGGGATCACAACCCCGACATTCATGAAATGTTTATCATAAGATGGAGATGTATGTAAAGCATAGATCCGGGGCCCACAACCCCGACATTCATGAAATGTTTATCATAAGATGGAGATGTATGTAAAGCATAGATCCGGGGCCCACAACCCCGACATTAATGAAATGTTTCTTATAACATGGAGATGTATGTAAAGCATAGATCCGGGGCCTACAACCCAGACATTCATGAAAGGCTTATCATAACATGGAGATGTATGTAAAGCATAGATCCGGGGCTCACAACCCCGACATTCATGAAAGGTTTATCATAACATGGAAATGTATGTAAAGCATAGATCCGGGGCCCACAACCCCGACATTCATGAAAGGTTTATCATAACATGGAGATGTATGTAAAGCATAGATCCGGGGCCCACAACCCCGACATTCATGAAAGGTTTATCATAACATGGAGATGTATGTAAAGCATAGATCCGGGGCCCACAACCCCGACATTCATGAAAGGTTTATCATAACATGGAGATGTATGTAAAGCATAGATCCGGGTCCCACAACCCCGACATTCATGAAAGGTTTATCATAACATGGAGATGTATGTAAAGTATAGATCCGGGGCTCACAACCCCGACATTCATGAAAGGTTTATCATAACATGGAGATGTATGTAAAGCATAGATTCGGGGCTCACAACGCCGACATTCATGAAAGGTGTATCATAACATGGACATGTATGTAAAGCATAGATCCGGGGCCCACAACTCCGACATTCATGAAAGGTTTATCATAACATGGAGATGTATGTAAAGCATAGATCCGGGGCTCAGAACCCCGACATTCATGAAAGGTTTATCATAACATGGAGATGTATGTAAAGCATAGATCCGGGGCCCACAACCCCGACATTCATGAAAGGTTTATCATAACATGGAGATGTATGTAAAGCATAGATCAGGGGCTCACAACCCCGACATTCATGAAAGGTTTATCATAACATGGAGATGTATGTAAAGCATAGATCCGGGGCCCACAACCCCGACATTCATGAAAGGTTTATCATAACATGGAGATGTATGTAAAGCATAGATCCGGGGCCCACAACCCCGACATTCATGAAAGGTTTATCATAACATGGAGAACTATGTAAAGCATAGATCCCTGGTCCACAACTCCGACATTCATGAAAGGTTTATCATAACATGGAGATGTATGTAAAGCATAGATTCGGGGCCCACAACCCCGACATTCATGAAAGGTTTATCATAACATGGAGATGTATGTAAAGGATAGATCCGGGGCTCACAACCCCGACATTCATGAAAGGTTTATCATAACATGGAGATGTATGTAAAGCATAGATCCGGGGCTCACAACCCCGACATTCATGAAATGTTTATCATATCATGGAGATGTATGTAAAGCATAGATCCGGGGCCCACATCCCCGACATTCATGAAATGTTTATCATAACATGGAGATGTATGTAAAGCATAGATCCGGGGCTCACAACCCCGACATTCATGAAATGTCTACTTTCGATGCCATATGTTACCCTGAATTGACTTTATTACATACTTAGACCGACTTAAAGCCCATGAAGTGGCGACAGCTGGTTTCCTCTCTCAATATCTGTGTGGTCCTTAACCATATGTCTGACGCCATAAAACCGTAAATAACATGTGCTGAGTGCGTCGTTAAATATAACATTTTTTTTTTTTTTTCTTTCATTGATATAAATATAATCTGCCCTCCATATTGACCATTATACACATAAACTACACAACTTATTCATCAATATACAGACCACCTGCGCTACCCAGTCATTATTATACGTATACTCTACACTCGTTCTAACCAGTGCACGATGACTGGTAAATCAAAGGTCATGGTATGTGCTATCATGTCTTAGGGGTGGTGCATATTAAAACACAAAATCACTTGTTACTAATGGAAAAATGTAGCGGGTTTGCTAAATCTAAGACTATGTCAAAATTACCAAATGTTTGCTATCCTATATTCGATCATTAATACATCAGTGTGCTGTAGTGGTGTCGTTAAAAACCCATAGAAAAACGTTGCACAAGCCTAGGAGCAGTCAGTTGATGTTATACAATTAAGTTCAGTGCGTGATAATAAATACAGTGATCCACGACTGGTATATCAAAGGCCGTGGTATGTACTACCCTGTCTGTGGGATGGTGCATATAAAAGATATATTGTTGCTAATCGAAAAGAGTAGCCCATGAAATGGTGACTTCAGTGGTCAATATTTGTGTGGTCTTTAACCAACTGTCTGACGCCATATAACCGTAAATAAAATGTAATGAGTGCGTCGTTAAATAAAACATTTCTTTTTTCTTTTTGATAATAAATAGATCATTATTATACACATATTTTAGTATTAAATATATACTCCATGTTCATTACTATACATATAATGCACACTACCCATTCATTACTATACCCATAATCTAAACTCCACATTCATTAATCTAACTACACATAATCTAAACTAGACATTCATTATTCTAACTACACATACTCTAAACTAAACATTCATTACTCTAACTACACATAATCTAAACTAAACATTCATTATTCTAACTACACATAATCTAAACTAGACATTCATTATAATACATATAACCTACCCTCAACATTCATTATAATACATATACTCTGCGCTCTCCGTTCATTATTATTATATATAATCTACACTCCACATGCATAATTATACATATAATATACACTCCCCATTCATTATTATACATGAAATCCGCACTCCCCATTCATTACTATCCATATAATCTACACTCCCAATTCATTACTATACATATAATCTACACTCGTTACTATACATATAGAATCAGAATTAGTTTTTTTTTTGGTATCTCCTAACGTCGAGGGCAATAACTCTGTCACAAATGGGTAAATCATGATAGTATATGATAAAGCTATATACACAATCCCAGCTCAATAGCTTGAGGCATTGCAAAAACAAAGTCCTGAAACCTAATTTTTGTATCTCCTAAATTCAAGGGAAATATCTTTGTCAAAAATAGGTAAATCGTCAAGAAAGTCAAACTTGGTCTGCAGTGGTACACTATAAAGCTATACGCAAGACGTCAGCTCAGTATCTTGAGGCATTGGGGGTAAAACGAAAAGAAATAAAGAAATGTTTTATTTAACGACGCACTCAACACATTTTATTTACGGTTATATGGCGTCAGACATATGGTTAAGGACCACACAGATTTTGAGAGGACACCCGCTGTCGCCACTTCATGGGCTACTCTTTCCGATTATCAGCAAGGGATCTTTTATTTGCACTTCCCACAGGCAGGATGGCACAAACAATGGACGTTTTTGAACCAGTTATGGATCACTGGTCGGTGCAAGTGGTTTACACCTACCCATTGAGCCTTGCGGAGTGCTCACTCAGGGTTTGGAGTCGGTATCTGGATTAAAAATCCCATGCCTCGACTGGGATCCGAACCCTGTACCTACCAGCCTGTAGACCGATGGCCTAACCACGACGCCACCAAGGCCGGTCTAGGGGTAAAAAGAGTCCGGAAAACACATTTCCGTAGGTCAAGGGTCACAATTCGGTCAAAATGTGTCATGAAAGTCAAACTTGATATTTAATGATGTATGATAAAATTATATACAAAATATCAGCTCAATATATCGAGGAATTTTAAAATAAACCCTATCCAGGACAGACGGACGGACAGACGGACAGACGGACAGAGAGACGGACGGATATGAAACCCATAACACTCTCCGGTTAGACTAACAATAAATGTGAATTACATTAATTGAACAGCACTTAAATTATTATCAATCCAAATTTCTTTTAAGAGACAATTAATGTATTAAGATTTTAACATAGTAGTGGAGAGTGCATATTGTATGTATAATAATAACTAGGGGAGTGCAAATAATTCCAAGCGAGTGCGTAATATAGGGTAATATGGGTAGCTTCGGACCCGAGTAATCTCGGCCCCAGGTATTCTCGGACCCCATCGGCTTAGTTAAGAGGAATTCCGATGACATTTTTCTACTGGTCTCGACGGCGCAGTGCCTAAGCAAACGTCGGTCTTACAAGGATGACAGGTACAGGGTTCGCATCCCGGTACCGGCTCCAGCCCAGAGTGAGTTCTTAAGGGCACAACGGGTAGATGTAAGACCACTACACCCTCCTTTTTTCTCATTAACACTCTCAATAACATATAAATCTACTAACAATTAACCACTGAGGTGTGTGCCATAACAAGTGTGCTTGAACCTTAATTGAATATAAGCACAAAAATAGTTGAAATGAAATACGTTTTTTCATTTGATGGCATATGCAGTTCAAACGTTCATTTCAATACGCATATTTCTCCAAAAGTATGGGACATATACCCAGTTGTACATATATTTTATTTCTAGTAAATAAAACAAGAAGTTTCAATTTCATATACATGTATATCTTTATTTTCTAAACATTTAAAAACGTTTTGTTAAGACAGTTTTTACCAGTTGTATTTAAAATCAGGTTTAATAGTACATACTCTAGATATATCCGAGGGGCAATTATCATCATACTTTACGCGTCGTGAATATAAAATATATACTAACCAACTATATATATATATATATATATATATATATATATATATATGTGTGTGTGTGTGTGTGTGTGTGTGTGTGTGTGTGTGTGTGTGTGTGTGTGTGTGTGTGTGTGTATATATATATATATATATATATATATTCCAAACGTAAAAGTAAAATCCTGAATAAATAAATGTTGCGTTTTTTTAAATTTATATGCTTACATCAATAAACTAAAACAATTTGTGGTAACATCAAATATTATATAAACGATTAAGCAATATTTTTATTAATCAGTAATCTAGGCATTTAGTTTCTAAAAGTAAACTGAAAGTTCACAGTTGTCAGAGAATTATAGACCACATGTCTAATTCTATTCGATGAACGTCCAGATTACAGTTCATATACACTAAATGACCTCTCAATGCATTATTCACCAATGGCTAAATTCGGATTGTTTGATAGGTATTAAAATGCTTATATGCTGAGGATTCAAACATGCTTAGTGTGGGCATAGCATCTGATTAAAATCAGGAACACATACCAAATCAAACCATAGTAACAAGCGGACGGGGTATGAGCAGAATAAATTTTTAAAAGTTAATAAACAAAATATACAAAACAAAATGTACAATGAATATATAATAATGTTTAATTAAATAACAAACTCATCTTGAAATAATAATATCAGATTGTTTAACAACAAACTTTCGTTTGCGTATAACCCAGATGTAAGTTGCTTTCATTAATACAGAGGCCGATGATCATGATGATGATGATAACTAGTTTAACGTGCCCATATACCACTAGGGTTTCGAACACGCCCATCCCGAGTCCGACCTCTGATAAGATCGGTGGCCTGACTCGGGATGGAGGGGGGGGTTGAAAATGGGAAGAATTTTGAAAATAGCAATTAGTAAAAAAGTTAATAGAATAAATAAAAAAAATAAAAAGGTTACAAGCCAAATATAAAAAAAAATTGACTGCTCGGCCGAATACTTATATAATTTGGAGCATTTTAGAAGGACAGTCCAAAATTAAATAAGAGAAAGAAGAGAGGATCGGACTATTTAATAATATTAAAAAAAAGAAGTAATTTCGACATCAAATTTTGAACACAGATCTAAAAGTTTAAAGTCCGATCGATATGTCCACGCGAGTGGCCTCGTTAAGGCCGTTTGGGTGCACAGCTTAAAGGGACGAGATGGGTTGCATCCCGTCAAGAAAACCCCTAGATTGACGGTCGATAGACGTTGAAGGTGTAGTGGTGTGCTGAAATACAGATCTTGAGAAGCCGGATCCGTCTGAACGAGAAAGAGTATCAGACTAGGGTATAGTCCAGTCGTCATGGGTTGGTATAGTGGTGCGGACGGACCCGACTCCGGAGGATACGAGATGGTATCACTATAAAGCAAGGTAAAGTCTAGAACAAGAGTAGTAGGGGCCGACCCCGCTTCCTATCTCTTCTTAGAATGGGGCGGTCAATCTTCCAGTGCTGCTAGGACAGGCTCGGACATATAGAGACTAAACGCGAACAATCGTGGCGTTCTGCAGAATGGCCGTCATACGAGTCACGAAAAAAACAAGTCGACAGTCAGACGGAGAAATGACGTGGAGGCAAGGAATCTCGCTAAAAAAGAATCCAACCTGGCGGTGCAGGCTGTCGAAACGAGAAGCGTTCCAGTGTTCAATCAATTCCAATGGCCGCATACTTCCCAGTAGAAAACTTCATTTCGCTGACAAAAACAACGAAATGAAGGACCCCCAAGTCGAGCACACGAAAGCACGTGCAGTGTGCACACGCGAAACAAACACGTCTTACCGCGTGGAGCTCCAGACTGGGAATGACAGAGGCCGAGATTACCGGTCCGAAATTACCTGGGGCCGAGATTACTCGGGTCCGAAGTTACCAGGCTGAAGTTACCAAAGTCCGAAGTTACCACGTTCCGTATATACTAATAACAACTGGGGGAGTGCAAATTATACGTATAATAATGACTGGGGGAGTGCATATTCTTGTGGAGTGCAAATTAAATGCTACACCGACTCAATGGGCAGGTGTAAGACCACTACTCTCTCTTCTCTCTCACTAACCACTAACAACTAACCCACTGTCCTGGACAGACAGCTCAGATAGCTGAGGTGTGTGCCCAGGACAGCGTGCTTGAACCTTACTTGGATATAAACACGAAAATAAGCTGAAATGAAAGGAATGTTAAGATATTTGATAAGAAATACAAAAAAAGAAAGGAAAAAAAAAAGAAAGAAAGAAATGTTTCAACACATTTTATTTACGGTTATATGGCGTCAGACATGGTTAAGGACCACACAGATTTTGAGAAGAAACCCGCTGTCGCCACTACATGTGCTACTCTTTCCGATTAACAGCAAGGGATCTTTTATTTGGGCTTCCCACAGGCAGTATAGCACAAACCATGGCCTTTGTTGAACCAGTTATGGATCACTGGTCGGTGCAAGTGGTTTGCACCTACCCATTGAGCCTTGCGGAGCACTCACTCAGAGTTTGGAGTCGGTATCTGGATTAAAAATCCCATACCTCGACTGGGATCCGAACCCAGTACCTACCAGCCTGTAGACCGATGGCCTAACCACGACGCCACCGATGCCGGTCACAAAGGGCTACATCATGTCCTTTCTGGTACTTTCTGAAGTCAATCTAGTAGCTCGTGTTGAGACTGATCAGTAAGTCAAAGAATAATACTGACCAGCCTCGATAGTGTCGAGGTTAAGCCATCGGACATAAGATACTGGGTTCGCAGCCCGGTACCGGCTCCTCACCCAGAGCGAGTTGTAACGATTCAATGGGTAGGTGTAAGACCACTACACTCTGTTCTCTCTCACTAACCACTAACAACTAAAAACTAACCAACTGTCCTGGACAGACAGCCCAGATAGCTGAAGTGTGTACCCAGGACAGCGTGCTTAAACCTTAATTGGATAAAAGCACGAAAATATGTTAAAATGAATGAATTTCAAGCAGAGAACTATAGGCATTTACACAAGTATTGCTCAAATTAATAACTAAAGGAAAAAAATTTAAAAAAAGAGTTTTATTTAACGACGCACTCAACACATTTTATTTACAGTTATATGGCGTCAGACATAGGACCACACAGATATTGAAGGAGGAAACCCGCTGTCGCCACTTTATGGGCTACTATTTTCGATTGGCAGCAAGGAATCTTTTATATGCACCATCATATAGACAGGATAGCACATACCACGGCCTTTGATGTACCACTCGTGGTGTACTGGCTGGAGCGAGAAATAGCCCAATGGGCCCACCGACGGCGATCGATCCCAAACTGACCGCGCATCAAGCGAGCGCTTTACCACTGGGCTACGTCTCGTCCCATAACTTTGAATGGATAGCTAGACACAAGGAAACTGTTAGGTCAGGTCAGGTCAGGTCAGGTCATATGGTTTATCGTGCACATTCAGAACAAGC
Organism: Gigantopelta aegis; assembly: GCF_016097555.1. Classification (NCBI taxonomy): domain Eukaryota; kingdom Metazoa; phylum Mollusca; class Gastropoda; order Neomphalida; family Peltospiridae; genus Gigantopelta; species Gigantopelta aegis. The sequence goes on along the minus strand of NC_054705.1, from coordinate 36,736,760 downwards.
TGTTGTAGCGCACGCCTGTCATGGGCGCGGGTGTCGGCCTGGACCTGCTCCTCCGGGTTTGGGTTGGGTGGGAGGAGGAGGGGGCAATTTTGGTGCTATTGAATTTTGAATATCCCGTAGGATTAAGTCAAAAAGTAAGGAAGCTGTTACAGTGATTTTGGAACTGGGAACTGTTTTAACGTGCCCATATCCCGATGGTTGAGACACGTCTACTCCGGATTCAGTCTCTAACATCGCCAGTGACCGACGCCGGGGCAGGAGAGGGAGGTTAGTGAGGGGACAGTTGAGATGAATGGGACAATGTAAAGAATTTTGAACTTATAACCATGGCCAAAAATCAACGGGGGGTGTGTGTGTGTGTGTGTGTGTGTGTGTGTGTGTGTGTGTGTGTGTGTGTGTGTGTGTGTGTGTGTGTGTGTTACATAATTAGCTTTTAAAGTGCACCATAAAAATTAATGGATATGTATTTTATACAATAACTTAGCTGGTGCCATAATTTCAGTCGAGCTGGTCTAAACACAAAAATTAGAAGTTAAATTATAAATTTACATATTAAAATTAAAAATAAAATAAAATAGTGACTTTGGATAACTGGATACAAGGAAGCTGGTACTGTTATTTTCATTGGACAACTGGATACAATGAAACTGTTACAGTGACTTTGATTCGACACATGGACATAAGGAAGCTCTTACGATGACTTTAATTGGAAAAATTAAAAAGAGGAAGCTCTTACAATGACTTTGACTGGACACATGAATACGAAGAAGCTCTTACGATGACTTCGATTGAACAAATGAAGAAGAGGAAACTCTTACAATGACTTTGATTGGACACATGAACACGAGGAAGCTCTTACAATGACTTTGATTGGACAGTTTCGCACAACGAGGGGTCTTTAACTCTACTCCATATCTCGTACAATTGTTTAGTAAATATTTGTTGTGAAATCATCTTATTTCCGTTTACGAGCTGACACGATGTAGCAGGTTTATTTGTGTAATACAGGTCTGGAGACAGGGCAACATGTCTGAAATTGAATATTTTAGCCAGTATGCCTGTCATATGCACGTCTTCGATATTTATATATGGCATATATTCAGACACGGCTAGGATCTTCATTGCAGCATCAGTGGTCATGAAGTACACGATGCCCTTGACGTGCGGCGGATACATCTCTATAGGGTAAATTTCTCTCGACACCATGTATTTCCCGCCTCTCTCAACAGAAGACGCCATAAAGTATAACCCATATATGAGATTGTCCCATTTGCGGGAATTCATCGACGCTGCAAACTGTGGTATATTTATATATATATCCTCGTCAACCTTCATGACGTACTTGGCAGTGGGGCAGAATTCTCTAATCCACTTGAACCCCACCAAGACTTTGCGTGTCAAGTTGTAGTAGCTTTCGTCAAATCCAGCTATGATCAAGTCGCCCGTTTTCTCTCCTTCCTTAGAGACCGCGATGTTTAAGGAATCGTTTTTACTAACACCTAAGATGAACAGTAATTTGATGGAAAATTTCTCTGTTGACCCAGGCCATGTACCCAGGGTAGACACACTACCCCAGGTATCACGAATCGCCTGTCTTTGTGACTCCATGTGATGCATTGTCAGCACTAACACAACCAGCTGATGTCGCTCATTGGGTGTGCATGCTTTGGCAGAACCTTTCAAGAACCGATGATCTAACTGGAAATGTCTGGTTTTATTTGGCTTAAAAAACCATCGGTACTTCATTATTCTTCTGTCTCCATAAAATCCTGACTCGGAAAATGCTTCGGGAACAGGCAGTTCTGATAGACATACGCCCGCATTGCTATATGAGCATGTCCTCCCGGTAACATTTGTTGGCGGGTTGCTATGTGACGTTATCCTCCCGGTAACATTTCTTGGCTGGTTGCTGTATGACGTTATCCTCCCGGTGGCATTTACCGACTGGTTGCTATGCAACGTGTTTCTGACGATTAAGCTATGCGACGATTGGGTTGTCGCCACAGTGAATGATGGAACAGTATTCGTCAATGTCATGAAATTAACTTCAATAATAGAAAATGTAACTGCCACAAGAATTAGGACCATCAAAAGTGTTCTTTTCTTTGAATAAAATATCTTCATCGTTAGAAGCCTGCAAAAGATTTTAAAATAATAAAAAACAGGTTATATCAGGTAGGCCGCCTCCCCTTCCCCTGAAAAACCCCAACAACAAAAAACAAAACAAAAAACAACAACAACATAAAATCAAATATAACCCTACTGAATATGGAATAATTTAAAAAGTAGGTTGGGATGTAGCCCAATGGTAATGCGCTCGCCTAATGCGAGGTCAATCTGGGATCGATCCCCGTCGGTGGGGCCATTGGGCTATTTCTCGTTCTAACCAGCGCACCACGACTGGTATATCAAAAGACGTGGTATATGCTGTTGTCTGTTGAATGGTGCCTATACAAGATCCCTTGCTACTAATGGAAAAATGTAGCGGTTTTTTTCTCTTAGACTATACGTCAAAAATTGCCAAAAATTTGACATCCAGGAGCCGATGATTAATTAATCAATGTGCTCTAGTGGTGTCGTTAAACAAAACAAACTGTTTTTAAGTGTAAGTTAACGTTTAAGTTTCAGTTCGATTCATATTTTGTTTTAGTGAGGGATTTTTTTAACAATAGTTTTGTCAGACATTTTTGCACAGCAGAATGGTCAAGTAAATTATCTGCGAAAGCTCCAACAGAACAAATAGATCATGGCGATGCGTGTTTTCGACAGGATAAAGCGAAATATTGTAAAACAATTAGGAAAGATATATATAATAAATATACCATTTCATGGTGTGTTTTCGAATACGATTTTTATGTCAACTCATGGTGTGTGAAAACCATATTTTCAATTATTGCTTCGCAGTTTATGCACCATCACGAAGTAGATAGATGGAACGTTTTACCAACATAAAATTATGGGAAATCAACTGAAGTCATGACGTCATCAATGAAGTCACTTCGTGTCGGCTTGTTTTCAAAATGGTACTGTCCAAAGACCAGTGTTGTGAAGTTGTTAAATTGTACTACCAAAGTAAATCACTAAAAACAGTGATTAAAATGATGGAAAAGAATCATCCAGACTTTGGGCAGTTGAACACTAAACAGATCCAGAGAATTGTAAAAAGATTTGAAGACTTGGGATCAGTAGAAGACAGGCGGCACGGAAATCCTGGACGCCCAAGATCTAAGAAATGCTGAAACCGTTGAACAAGTGAAAGCTGCGAGGAAATTCATTCCAGCATTGAGAAGGAAAGGTATAAACATTGATGATATACGGTTTCAACAAGATGATGCTACCCCCCCCCCCCCCCACACACACACACAGCTGGTGGTGTAACTGAATGGCTATCACAAACATTCGAGCGCAACTTCATTTCTTTCAGGACTGACCAGGAATGGCCACCACACTCGCCCGATTTGAGTCCCCTTGACTTTTTCTTGTGGGGATATCTGAAAGATAGGGTGTATAGCCCTACTCTTGCCAATATCAATGAACTGAACGTTGTAATCAAGAGGAGATCCGTGCCATTCACCGAGAAACGTGCGCAAATGTCATCAGTAACTTTAAACAAGGACGACGTCATAATTGCCCAGAATGGACGTTATGTAGAACATATTTTATGAATGGACACTGAAACGTATTGACTGTCATGAAGGTAATGCACAAGTATTTACATCAAATAAAGATTTATTCTGTCTGCGATAAAGCTATGCTTTCCAATTTATTGTAGACTGATGTGTGTAGAAAATATAACTACAGAATAAGGACAGATAATATGAAATATCATATATATATATATATATATATATATATGGTTTTCACATACATTTTTATTCAAATTTATTTTAATATAGTCTATGGTCAAATACATTTTCTGTAAAAGTTCCCTAGGAAGACGTATATCATGGCGTTACGTGTTTTCGACAGAATAACCGAAAGATATTAACAAAAAGTGAACGGTATTGTCAAAAATTAAGTAAAGATGTATATAATATATAGACTTGTGATGTGTGAAAAACACATCATTTGTTGACATAAAAGTCGTATTCGAAAAGCAAACCCCATGACATAGCCTCGATATATTATATGCATGTAGTAACATTGTAATAATTAACTGTTTTTAAATAAGAAATTAGCTGTAATCCATGTAAAAATGCGTAGTGATTCTTTTGCAACCCTGTGTATATAGCTGTTTGGCAGTAAATGAATGCTAATATGAATTGTATCCAGATTCGGGCAGTTTCGTTTAAAACTACATTCCCTGGAATATTTTTATTACTTAAGCATATAGAACAGAAAATCCAATTACATTTGGTGCATATATGACGCCGCACTCCGCATTGGTTTCACTACGCTGGCGTATCCAGGTCAAAAACAAAGCCATGGTTTTGAAAGTGGAACACTTTTGACGGGCTCGTACTGATCTCGGTTTTCATTGGCTTATCACAAGTATAGAATTTCCCAACAAGAGATCACGTGAGATTTCGCAATTTTTGAACAAATTTAATTGTCTTGATTGAGGGGTCGTCTCATATCTCCAAAACATATTTATATCCATAGAGGTATGGTACAACGCCTTTCCAGGCGTCGGTGAGTGGGGGATTTGCCGTGAAATGTTGACAGTGGCCAGCTGTTGGCATACGCGTTACATGTAAGGGGGTGTTACTAATTACGTAACGCTCCAGGGTAGAGGAAGAGGGTACTGTGTTCGATTTATGTAACATTTTTCAAGACTATATGTTATTTTTATTCATTACTTAGACCTAAAAAGGTGTTTTTGGAAATGCACGTTCAGTCTAGGATCGATCTCCATCGGTGGGTATACAAAAAAACCCCATGGTATGTAATATTCTGTCTGTGGGATGGTACATATAAACGATCCCTTGCTAAAAAAAAATGTAGCCGGTTTCCAAGGCGCGTGTGCAGGGATTTCAGCGGGGTTAGGGTTATAGACTGTGTTGAGCTCCCCCAAAAAATACATTTCAATTTTTTTTAAGCTTCCTCTGTAAGATTATATGTCAAAATTACAAAATGTTAGACATCCAACAGCAGATGGAAGGAAGGATAGGTTATGTTTTATTTAACGACACACTCAACACATTTTATTTACGGTTGTATGGGGTCGGATGATTATTAAATCAATATGCTTTATCTTTGATGTCGTTAAACACCCTCCCCCCCCCCCTCCCCCAACTTTACCATTTCCAAACAAAATAATATTTATTTGAATTTGTCGATTTTAACACGTAAAATTAAGAAGTGAAAATGTTCATTGTCTACTTTAGTATATTTTATTTTTAAAATATATACATGATTAATGTGTTACTAGTATACAAACTGAACTTTGAAAGTTCTACTAAACTATCAATTCTGAAATAGGAAGGTACGACTGTCGATAATACGTTGTCAAGATCAACCGGTTTTAATTAAAGACTCTAGTACCGTATCCTCAACCGAACGTTCTTCGTACAGCGCAAGATTTCTCTTTTAATTTTTGGAGACGAACCCTACAATTTAAAATCGGCAAATGCACGTGTTAACTGAAACTGACAACAGGCTGTCGTTTGTGCTTTGCAGAGCTATGGCGGCACAGGCGACGAATCAAGCGTATACGTTTGACGATATCCGTTCATAGCGAACACACAAAACTTTTTAAAAAGTGCATTTGAGCTTGTATTTCACATTTGTACATGATGTTATAACATGGTAACCAGAGAATGTAAGTTTAATTCGGGAAAAAACCAGTCTATGAAATAACCTCTATATATTTACCCTTTGATATTCGACATTGTATACACATGAAGTTTTGCGTATTTTGTTCACATACTAAGTATTAATAATAGCAATCAATATCCATGTACAGCAATGACAAACGTTTATGTATCTACTAACTAAAGAATCTAACAATTCTACTGTTATTTCCAACATTTCTAAATGCGGCATTAATTAATAATAACGTTTATTATATACATAGAAATAAAATATATAGATCTATAGAAGTCATAAAAGTGAAAATATAGAAATAGTTTTTGCTTTTTTGAACAAGTTCATGATTAAATTATTCTGTTTTGATTATTGAGGCCAGTGTCGCTTCTTCGTGTTTATGTTTGATGATTACCAATCAGGCCCGTAGCCAGTGGGAGGTCGGGGGGTCGGTCGACTGTGGTGGGCTTTTTTTCAATATGCCCCGGATCCCCTAAAGCAACTCGGGCGCTTCGTGCCATCGTGTGAGGCATATCACCATAAGCCTAAATGCCCCCCACCTTATATTTGAAAAAAAAAAAAAGTAATTTAGACAACTGTACGTATAAAAAAGGCTTCGAAGTGCAATTATGATAAAATATCTAAAACTAATTGAATACGAAGCTAAATGATGATGACACAATGTCGTATCATTGAGTGTAAGTTAACATTAAACTTGGCAATCGAATCGTTTTGTTTAATAAAGATCATTTTTATTCAAATTTCTTTTAAAATATTCTATGGTCAAATACATTTTCTGCAAAAGTTTCATCGGAAGAAATATATCATGGCGTTACGTGTTTTCGACATAATAATCGAAAGATATTAAAATATAAAGTAACAGACCATTTAATAGGGCTTTTTTCTAATCCCCCCCCCCCCCCCATAGCCTCTATACATTTGCCGCTTGATAGTTGATATTGTTTACACATGAAAGTTTGCGTATTTGTCACATGCTATGTATTAGTAATACATAGCAATTAGGTTGCGATGGATACAGGCGTTCTGTGAATAATAGCAATAACAAAAATAAAATACATAATACATAGCAATCAATATTCATGTACAACCAACCCAAACGTTTATGTATGCACTAAAGACTACCGGCCTCGGTGGCGTCGTGGTTAGGCCATCGGTCTACAGGCTGGTAGGTACTGGGTTCGGATCCCAGTCGAGGCATGGGATTTTTAATCCAGATACAGAATCCAAACCCTGAGTGAGTGCTCCGCAAGGCTCAATGGGTAGGTGTAAACCACTTGCACCGACCAGTGATCCATAACTGGTTCAACAAAGGCCATGGTTTGTGATATCCTACCTGTGGGAAACGCAAATAAAAGATCCCTTGCTACTAATCGGAAAGAGTAGCCTATGTAGTGGCGACAGCGGGTTTCCTCTCAAAATCTGTGTGGTCCTTAACGATATGTCTGACGCCATATAACCGTAAATAAAATGTGTTGAGTAAAACATTTCTTTCTTTTTTTACTAAAGGTAGTACAATACCAAATAACTTCCGGCTGGGTCAAAGTTCGAGGTGCACCGAACTTTTGATAGAGAAGTGAACACCACAAGTCCTGTGATTGGTTATAAATGTGAGTGTGTTGGTTGTAAAAAATAATAGTTTCATCTGGGTAAAATAAATGTGCAATTTTATTTCATCTAGTACCAATGTGTCAAGTAGCCTTGTGCTTGAAACATGTATGGGGTACCTGTAAAAAAAAGTACTCAAATTTTGTGCGAAACTAGGGTAGTCATAGACGCTACCCGTTATCTCAGAAACGAGCAGCTTGACCCCCATTTTTTTCTGATTCACTTTAAGTGTAAGGGGTGGTAGTATTTATATCCGTGGCGTTTATGTCGGTTGATACGTTGCAGGTAGGAGTTTTAGCCGTATATGTTACTATTGTCGTCTATGGGATTTGATTTGGTAGTGTACACCCTAAAGACTCTAAGAAATCTACTTTTATTTCCAGCATCTTTAAATGCGGCATTAGTTAATAATAATGTCTATTATATACATGTAATAACAGTATATGAATTAACTGTTTATATAAAAACTTAGTATTGAACAAAAACATATATCAATAGAATCAAAGCGGTCGCCTGATGCGCGGTCCATCTGTGATCGATACCCGTTGGTGGACCCATTGGACTATTTCTCGTTCTATTTCTCGTTCTATCCAGTGAACCATGACTGGTATATCAGAGACCGTGGTATGGGCTATCCTGTCTGTGGGATGGTGCATATAAAAGACCCCTTGGTACTAATGGAAACGTGTAGCGTGTTTCCATAAGTGTATGAGACGGGAGGTAAAAAGGATAGATATATTCGGGCACAAAGTGGTAACTTGAGTCCTATTTACCATGTATTTCTATCATTCTACCATATATTTTTATCATTCTACCATGTATTTCTATCATTCTACCCGTAAAATTAGTTGTAATCCATGTAACAATGTTTAGTGATATATTTATATCTATCTATCTATCTATCTATCTATCTATCTATCTATATATCTATCTCTATCTATCTCTATCTATCTATCTCTATATCTATCTATAGCTGTTTGGCAGTAAATTAATGCTAATATGAATTGTATCCAGATTCGGCCATTTTCGTTTAATTCGGGCAAAAACTAGTTTCTCTTCGCATGCATCTAATTAAACCAGTTTCCGACTTCCGAATTTTTACAATGCTTGATATTAATTTGTTTTTATCACTGTTAACATATTGTATTCTTCACTAATGACATATTGGAATATATATTGTTTCCTGTCCAGCTGGGTCTTTTTACTATCAACATTTATTAGTTTTATTGGGCCTGTGGTAAACCTGTGGTAAAACGCTCACTTGATGCGGAGTCGTTTCGGCCAATGCTCCACAACTGGTATGTCAAATGCCGCGGTATGTACAGTCCTGTCTGTGGTATAGTGCATATAAAAGATCCCTTGCTAGTAATAAAAAAATGTAGCGGGTTTCTTCTCTAAGACTATGTCAAAATTACCAAATGTTTGACATCCAATGCGCGATGATTAATAAAGAAAGAAATGTTTTATTTAACGATGCACTCAACACATTTTATTTACAATTATATGGCGTCAGACATATGGTTATGGACCACACAGATTTTGAGAGGAAACCCGCTGTCGCCACTACATGGGCTACTCTTTCCGATTAGCAGCAAGGGCTCTTTTATTTGCGCTTCCCACAGGCAGGATAGTACAAACCATGGCCTTTGTTGAACCAGTTATGGATCACTGGTCGGTGCAAGTGGTTTACACCTACCCGCTGAGCCTTGCTCAAGGTTTGGAATCGGTATCTGGATTAAAAATCCCATGCCTCGACTGGGATCCGAACCCAGTACCTACCAGCCTGTAGACTGATGGCCTACCACGACGCCACCGAGGCCGGTCGATGATTAATAAATCAATGTGCTCTAAAATAATGAATTAGAAACTAAGTTGTGCGATGATATTAAACGTTTGGAGGAAGAAGAAAATATTGATTCAAAAGAAATTGAAAAAAATTCTTATGTATTAATGGAACTGCGAAGAGAAAAGCTTAAAGGTCATTATATTCGGTCACGTGCAAAATGGATAGAAGAAGGAGAAAAACCAACAAAATATTTTTGTAACTTAGAATCAAGGAACTATTTTAGCAAACTTGTTTCAAGAATACGTTTAGAAAATGGAAAAGAAATCCGAGATCAAGAAGAAATTCTTAAAGAAACTAGAGCTTTCTATCAAAAACTTTACTCCGCACCAGAAGGACAAGATGACAACGATATAATAGAAAAAAATGGGTGGATTAAACTTTAATAAATTAACTGATGAAGAATCTGAACAATTAGAAGGTGAATTAAAATACTCAGAAGTACTAGCATTTCTCAAAACTATGAAAAACGATAAAAGTCCTGGATCTGATGGATTTACTGCAGAGTTCTTTAAATTCTTCTGGACTGATCTCGGTCACTTTATAGTCAGGTCTATTAACCATAGTTACTCTATTAAGGAAATGTCCAGTGTACAAAAATTAGGTATAATTACATGTGTCCCCAAAGCAAATAAACCTAAAGAATTTCTTAAAAACTGGAGGCCGTTAACTTTATTGAACTGTACTTATAAAATAGCATCCGGCTGTATCGCAAACAGAATAAAACAGGTATTAGATAAAATAATAAATAATGTTCAAACCGGCTTTATTAAAGGACGATATATTGGAGAAAACATTAGACTCATATACGACATTATGCAGTACACTGAAACACAGAACATTCCAGGTTTATTGCTACTTGTCGATTTCGAGAAGGCCTTTGATTCGGTATCGTGGTCATTCATAAATAAAGTACTTGATATTTTTAATTTTAAATCTTCGATTAAAAATTGGATCAAAACATTGTATAACATCTCCTTATCAAGAATATTGCAAAATGGTTTTCTATCTGAACCGTTCATGCTAGAAAGGGGGTGTAGACAAGGGGACCCGTTGTCGCCATATATTTTTATTATTTGTGCTGAAATTTTAGCTATTATTGTTAGAAATAACGAAGCCATTAAAGGTATTGATATAGACGGCCAAGAATACCTTATATCACAATACGCCGATGACAAAACCTTCATTCTTGACGGATCTCCCGAGTCCTTGTACGGTACATTTAAAGTTTTAGATTATTACGCACGTATTTCTGGTTTAAAAATAAATTATTCTAAATCAAAAGCCATATGGATTGGAAGTAAAAAGTTCTCTAACGAGGTTTTTCACCATGCACGATGGAAGTTGGAATGGGGGGCAACATATTTTTGTATACTTGGTATTAATTTCTCAGTTACCTTGGAACATATCATGCATCTAAATTATAATATTAAAGTACTGGAAATTCAAAAATTAATAAAATTATGGTCCATTAGAAAATTAACGGTTTTGGGGAGAATAACTGTTCTTAAAACCTTAATAATACCCAAGCTAATATATTTACTAATATCATTGCACGACCCAGGGAAAGGTTTTTAAAAAAATATAGCGACGCTATTTCATAAATTTATTTGGCAGAATAAACCAGAAAAGCTCAAACGTGATTTAATAGCACAAGGTTATAAAGCAGGGGGTATTAAAATGTTAAACATATATCATTTTAAAAACTCATTAAAATGTTCATGAATACGAAGACTGTTTTTAAACAATTCAAAGTGGGTTACTCTTTTCAGATCCGTTACAGGTATCTCAAAGAACGATTTAATAATATATGGTGATCCTTTTATTTCTAAAAAATGCAATGAGATGTCAAACATGTTTTGGAAAGATACATTACTGAGTTGGATAACTACTGAACAGAAACATAAGCCACAATCTGTAGATGATATTTTATCAGTTAATATTTGGCATAATAGTGAAATAGTTATAAATCATAAACCATTTTTATATAAACATTATGCCCCAAAAGGTATACTCTTCATAAACGATTTAGTAGATGATTATGGAGAATTTTTAAAGTATGAACAATTTGCAGAAAAATATCATATTAATTCAAATTTCATTAGATATGCTTCACTAATAAATGCTGTGAAATCATTCATATCAACATTTAGTGATTTAAGGAACGATCGTTTCAAAAAAGTGAATAATCCTATTTTTCCTTTTAGGTTAAGACTTATTTTGAAAAGTAAACAGGGATGTACGGACATGTATTGCATACTCAACCATAAACACATAATCCCAAAAGCGCAGATAAAATATGAAATCGAGGATTTAATTTTGACTCAAGTGATTGGGAACAATACTATGAATTACCTTTCGAAAGCATTAATGATACAACTTTATTATGGTTTCAGTATCGCATCCTACATCGGATTTGAGCAACAAACACTTTTCTATATATGATTCATTATGTAGATTCTAATATGTGTATATTCTGTAATAACTTCCCAGAAACTCTACAACATCTTTTCTATGAATGCACTCAGGTTAATACTTTATGGAAAGCTGTAGAAGACTGGGTTTTGTCCAAAACAGGAATTGTTGTCCACTTTGACAAACATATTGTTATGTTTGGTATTATTAACAAAAAGAACGTTAATATAATTAACTGGCTAATTATTAACATTAAATATTATATATACTGTACGAAAATGCAAGAAAAAAAATTAACTATCGCGTCCGTTCAAAACGTGTTGTAAAACAAACTTGAAAGTGAGAAATATATTTATTTCAAAAACTGCAACTATGAAAAGTTTAATAAAGAATGGGCACAATGGCTCAACCTTTTTATATAGTGAAAGAAAGAGAAAAAACCCATTACACTCAGATAACGATCTACTCAAAGGAAAAACGTTTTGTAATTGCATGTTCATATAACATTCCAACACAGGCCCGACTGCTGTTCCTGTTGTTAATATCATCAGTTTAATTCTACTTCGTTACTCATTATCAATTTTAGGTAGGGGTTTTTCTCTTCTTCTTCTTCTTCTTTTTTTTTCTTCTTCTTGTTCTTCTTGTTTTCCTTGTTTTTCTTCTTCTTCTTCTCTCGTTGTTACCCTTTTTTCTTTTTCTTTTTTAAAAGTCCTGGACCATAAGACGTGCATAAAAGGAAGTACTATTTTATTTTGATTTGTACCTGCATATATCAGAATAGAATGTAATGTGAGTGCGTACGTGCGTGCGTGTATGCGTATGTATGTGTGTATGTGTGTATATATGTATGTATGTTTACACATGTATGAATATTAATTTTAAGATAAATTGTAAGGCGGTTTATCAGGGCTCCCCAACCCTGGCACTGTCTAATGGTCTGGGGACAAAAAACAAAAAAACAACAAAAAAAAACAACAATAACATTTTATACTTACTGATGATCTACGTCATTGTATTATTATTAAAACAAAATTAATTGTTTTTTTTTTTTTTTACCGGAATGTTAGTGAAAGAACATGAGTCGCAAGTTGAGTCACAGAGTATTTTTATTTTATTTAGTTATTTTTGTTTGGTGTTTGGTGTTTGTTTGTTTTTTTGTTTTGTTTTTTTAAATGTTAGTGAAGGAACATAAGTTGGTGATGTAAGTTCTTGTATTTTACTTTCCAACATTAAACGTGATTACCAATGGATCTGATCGTATTTGAATAAAACGTAATTTAAACAATTGTACCTAGATAAAAGGGATATGAAGTGCATTTACGATAAAATATTTAAAACTAGTTGCATTCGAAGCTTAATAATGATGACACAAATGTCCTATCATTGAGTGTAAGTTAACATTTAACTCATTTTGTTTTTGTGGGGTTTCTGGGTGAGTTTTTGGGGGGGTTTTGGGGGTTTTTTATGTCGTTTTTTTGTTGTTGTTATTTTTTTAGGATCGCTTTGTCAGGTATGTTTGCACAGCAATATTATTAAATAAATTTTAATTTAATAATTAAATAAAGATAATTTTTATTCAAATTTATTTTAATATAGTCTATGGTCAAATACATTTTCTGTAAAAGTTCCTTAGGAAGAAGTATATCACGGCGTTACGTGTTTTCGACAGAATAACCGAAAGATATTAACAAAAAGCGAACGGTATTGTCAAAAATTAGGAAAACATTTATATTATAAACAGACTCGTGATGTGTGAAAAACATATTTTCACTCATTGCTTCACAATTTGTGAAAATATGTTTTTTACACATCATTTCTTGACATAAAAGTCATATTCGAAAAACAAACTCCATGACAAAGCCTCGATATATTATATGCATGTAATAACATTGTATGAATTAACTGTTTTTATATAAGAAATTGGCTGTAATCCATTTAAAATGCGTAGCGATTCGTTTACAACCTTATGTATATAGCTGTTTGGCAGTAAATTAATGCTAAAATGAATTGTATCCAGATCCGGGCATTTTCGTTTAATTCGGGCAATTCTCCACACACACACATACACACACACACACACACACACAGACACACGGACACACACACACACAGACACACACACACACAGACACACACACACACACACAGAGACACACACACACACACACAGACACACACACAGACACACACACACACAGCCACACACACACGCACACAGACACGCACGCGCACACGCACACGCACACGCACACACACGCACACATGACAAATGCGGATTTCCCTTCTAAGACTATTTGACAGAAATACTAAGTGTTTGACATCTAAAAGCTGATGATTAATAAATCAATGTGCTCTAGTGGTGTCGTTAAATAAAACAAACTGACTTTAAAATGGCTTACCTAAAACCAAGAGCACTAGATAAACTGATCCGTCGGTTATTTTCGCCAGATGTGTGTGTGTCTGAATCAGTGCTGTGCGCTGCCTATCTGATTAAAATTAGCTATACTGGTCGCGCCAGTAGATCTAACAGCATTGCATGGACTCCCATATCCAGGTGACATTTAATCTATAAATAACAATTTAAATATCGACCAATATCGGTCGAGACTATTTATGTAATAGGCGAACTTGTTGGTCCATTTCAACATTGAAATAACAGGGGGAAAAGTGTAGTAATAAACTCTGTATTATATACTAGTATAAACTGATTTCATCGATATACCATCACGGTTTTTTGTGTCTTGAAACGAATTTTATATAAAATTTTATATTGAAATTAGTTTCCGGCATACTTCGTAATTCACCCGAATCATTTCGTATACCCTCGGCATAAACCCGAATGTTTTCAAATTCTTTTCAAATCACTGCCATGATTTTGCAAGTAAGATTTTGATTGGTCGAATGAAAGGTCAATTGGACATGAGCTCCAACGGGCTGCTGTTAGATCCACATGTAATAGTGGAGCTAATTTTAATTAGATTGGTGCGCTGCCTATAATGGACCTGACTCAAATCGGCTATGCGTGTATCAAATTAAATCAGTTTTGGAATTCGTTGAAGTTTTGCAATGCTTGATATTAATTTTTTTTTTTATCACTGAAGACATGTTGCGATATATACTGTTTCCTGCCAAGCTGTTTTTTTTATCACTGAAGACATGTTGCGGTATATATATATATATATATATATATATATATATATATATATACTGTTTCCTGCCAAGCTGGGTTTTTTTTTATCACTGAAGACATGTTGCGATATATATATACTGTTTCCTGCCAAGCTGTTTTTTTTATCACTGAAGACATGTTGCGATATATACTGTTTCCTGCCAAGCTGGGTTTTTTTATCACTGAAGACATGTTGCGATATATATATATATATACTGTTTCCTGCCAAGCTGTTTTTTTTTATCACTGAAGACATGTTGCGATATATATATACTGTTTCCTGCCAAGCTGTGTTTTTCTATCAACATTTATTAGGGATTTTTGAGCGGCGGGACGTAGCCCTATGTTAAAAACGCCCACTTGATGCGCAGTCGTTTCAGCCAATGCCCCACGACTGGCATATCAAAGGCCGCGGTATGTACTACCCTGAAACGTATATAGCCCAGTGTTAAAGCGCTCGGCTGATGCGCGGTCCGTCTAGGATCTATCCCCGAAGGTACGCCCATTTGGGCTATTGGTCGTTAAAGCCAGTGCACTTGTATATAAAAGGTCGTGGTATGTGCTATCATGTCTGATGGATGGTGCATATAAAAGACCCTTTGCTACTAATGAAAATGTAGCAGGTCTCCTCTCTAAGCATTGCCTCGTCTGGAATTTCCCCAGATTTATTTTATTTTTCCCATGACACTGATATTTATTTTACAGGTCTGGGTTTTCCTTGGTGTTTTGTCCTCTCTGGCTACGCCACAGCTAAGACCATATATATATATATATATATATATATATATATATATATATATATATATATATATATATCAAATGACATCCAGTAGATGATGATTAATAAATCAGTGTGCTCTAGTGGTGTCGTAAAACAAAATAAACTTTAACTCTAAGACTATATATCTCAGTATTATCAAACGTTTGACATCCAATAGCCGATGATTTATAAATCAATGTGCTCCAGTGGTGTCGTTAAACAAAAGCAAATTTTAACTCAAACTTTAATGTAGTCAAAAAAAATTTTATATACTTATTGATGATTTACGTCAGTATATTTGAACGTATCCAGATGTATGTAGCCTATTGGAAACATGCGACTTACGATGTCACTATGCTGCACAATAGGCCTACATATTCATTGAAGTGTTTCTTTTCTTAAACGGTTAAGAAGAGAATTTTCTTTAAGTTTCTATAATTTTTTGATATTGAGAGAGGAAACCCGCTGTCGCCACTTCATGGGCTACTCTTTTCCATTAGTAGCAAGGGATATTTTATATGCACCATCCCATAGCCAGGATAGCACATACCACGACCTTTGGTGTACCAGTCGTGGTGCACTGGCTGGAGCGAGAAATAGACCAATGGGCCCACTGACGGGGATCGATCCCAAACCGACCGCGCATCAAGCGAGCGCTCTACCACTGGGCTACGCCTCGCCACCATTAGAAAAAAATGACGGTTGCTAATAAAATATTTATTACATCTTTTAAATGGGATGTAACCCTCCTCCTCCCCCCCCCCCCCCCCCCCCCCCCCCCCCCGTTGTTTTGCAGGTAGATTAGATGTGAGGTGTCACACTTTTCATTTTTCATTGGTGTACTCCCTGGGTGTGTTGATACGCTGTTTATATCAGTTTTATTAGTAAACGTTAACATTATCGGAAATGGAATTGATTTAGTCCACTGGAACCTTATGAGGACCCGGAGTAAACATCATCCTGGTATAGCTGAGTGGACGGATATCCGGTTTTCTCCTGACTGCGCGATCGCTTATCAAAATGTATTTGTTTTCATCGAGTTTTCATTACCGTATTATGTTGTTCTTCAATATAATGACAATTAAGCTAGATCCTAACCGGACGCGTGTTAATAAAGTGGAGATTAAAAAACATATATCCAACACAATATGATGCTAGGTGTGATGTGAAATGTTTTTCACGTGACATCCCTTTTTTATTTTATGGTAAAACAGGTAAGTTGTGAATAATAAACAAAAAACCCTTGTATTATAATTTCTTTTTTTCTTTTTTTTTAATTGTCATATGTCGCAAGTTGGTGATGTAGGTTCTTGTATTTTATTTTCCAACATTAAACGTGATTACCAATGAATCTGATCGTATTTGAGTAAATTGTACCTAGATAAAAGGGATATGAAGTGCAAGTACGATAAAATATCTAAAACTAGTTGAATTCGAAGCTTAATAATGATGACACAAATGTCCTATCATTGAATGTAAGTTAAAATTTAACTCGTTTTGTTTTTGTGGGGTTTCTGGGTGGGTTTTGGGTGGGTTTTGGGTTTTTTTTTTATGTCGGTTTTTTTATTTTTTTTTTTATTTTTTTTAGGATCGCTTTGTCAAGTATGTTTGCACAGCAATATTATTAAATAAATTTTAATTTAATAATTAAATAAAGATAATTTTTATTCAAATTTATGTGGGGTTTCTGGGTGGGTTACTGTTGTAGCATACAACAAGCATTTTTTTAAACATTATTTTTTTATGACTTTTTTTTTTAATGTAAACTGAAGTAAATGGACATAATTAGAAGAAAAACACACAAAATGTAATAATATTTTATCATAAATCTTGTCCAACATAGATGTAAACATGACAATGGATATTCCAGAGGCCAATTTCGCAAATTTACAACAAAAAAAAAAAGCGTTCCCTCCTCACCAAAGCAAGTTATACTATTTTGAAAAACCCCTAAAATAAACAAATTTTCTTTTTATTCTCCTGGTTTTAATGTGTTTGGTTAAACCGTGCATTGTTAGTTATTAAGCAAATATGTTACCCGTCTGCCGAAACTGTCCACAGCCTGGCACAAAAACACAGAAATGTTGGAAAATATTATAATGTTGCCACATACTGACAATCACTTTACAACTAATATGTCCTATAGATAATAGCATTATGTAGTCTGTAAACATGTATTTATTAATATAAAATATATCAGGCCCGCAGAAACTGGGGTGGAGTGGGTGGAGGGGCGGGCCTAGGCGCTTGTTCTTTATCCCACACTTGAGGACGAAAATGTATGTTTTAAATTTTCACTACTCTACAAAAATAAAGATGATATAAAGATGAAAATCTAGTTTGTATTCCTCACTACAGACTGTACCCCCCCCCCCCCCCCCACCCCACCCACACACACTTCAGGCCTGTACAAATATAGATAATATGTAGAGGCTGAGGTTAGGAGTCAGTTCATTTTATCTTTGGGATTTTGTAATCCTGATTTCAAACCATTTGTTTCAGGTAGTTTGCTCCACATACTGACATAAAACACATTTGTTATTATATATTAGAATAAAACAGAAATAACTACAATATATCCAGTGTCATTTTCGTTAATCATTCAAGGAGTAAGAAGGAAGTCCTAGTGAAAATATATCACAGGTAAAACAAAACAAAATAATATATTATGCTTATTCCAAGTGTTAACTGTTGTAAATTTTGCTTTAAATTGCTAGATGCCAAAAGTGATTAATTATATTATTTTATGGTAACAGTCAAAACTTAGAACACCAATTGTTTTAATCTCTGCCAAAGGTAGCAGGCTTTCTGCCAGAAAATAATTTGAAGGTACGTAATAAAAACTAAATATATTCAAAGGTGGTTATGGGTTTGAAATGTTTTTTTTATTGGACATTTTATTTAAAGGGACATTCCTGATTTTGCTGTTTCCGACTAATAAAATATTTCTACGATTAATCTTGCATATTAAATATTTGTTATTGTTTAGAATATCAGTGTCTGTATATTCAATGTGTTTCTGGTCGTCTTAATATTTGTAAGAAGCCCAAACTGGATTTTGTCTTCAAATAATTTCGTACGTACGAAAAAAAAATTTTTTTTTAAGAAAGAAAATGAAATTTAACTTAGTACAAATATTAGAACGATCAGAAACACGTTTAATATACAGCCACTAATATTTTATGCAGAAAAATATATTTGATATGTAATTACAATCGTTAAAAAGTCTCTGTTAGTCGACAACATCTTACAAATTGCAGCAAACTCAGGAATGTCCCTTTAATGCACTTTTTTATTGGACATTTTATTTAATGCACTTTTACAAATTTTAAACAGCAATTATCTTACTATAGTCTATATAAACATTAAAACAAAATATATCCATTATTTTCTGAGATTTGGGGTACGTACATGTAAGTTTACCCTCCGTAACCTCTGGCAGAAACCCAGGGTAGGTAAACAATTATTTGGTGTAGAGTATTCTTAATAAGATCTTGCCCTCACCACAGGTAGGTCCGGACCTTCTAACATGTTTATACATGCATGCTATTAAAAAAAACCCCGGCCTTGGTGGCGTCGTGGTTAGGCCATCGGTCTACAGGCTGGTAGGTACTGGGTTCGGATCCCAGTCGAGGCATGTGATTTTTAATCCAGATACCGACTCCAAACCCCGAGTGAGTGCTCCGCAAGGCTCAGTGTAAACCACTTGCACCAACCAGTGATCCATGACTGGTTCAACAAAGGCCATGGTTTGTGCTATCCTGCCTGTGGGAAGCGCAAATAAAAGATCCCTTGCTGCATGTCGTAAAAGAGTAGCCTATGTGGCGACAGCGGCTTTCCTCTAAAAAAACCCAGTCAGAACGACCATATGTTTGACGTCCCATAGCCGATGATAAGATGAAAAATCAATGTGCTCTAGTGGTGTCGTTAAACAAGACAAACTTTTTTTTATATAACTTTGTAAATTAGAATGTAAATTAATCAGGAACTTCCTTTATTGACAAATAAAGAAGCGTAGTACATGACAGTCCTTTCCATTCAAAACGTTACTGCTTCACACATTCATACGTCATTTGAATATTACGTAATGACTGATTGCAATTTAAATTAAGGTCTCACTACACAGATGCCATCTGCCATTGAAACCCATGTTAAATTGCCCAACTTCAAAAGAAGATTGCCAATAGAACGGGTTCTCGTTGGCACTAACAACATACACCATTGCGAACATACATTATATAAGCATGTATCTTCACTCCAAAACTGAGAACATTTCCGTCTCAGTTTTTTGCTATATGACCGCATCTGGCTGTAGTACCGGTCCGAACAGGTGGTTCATTAACCGATTCACTCCGGCTGTCACTTGCGCTATATACCCATGTCCCAAAACGTCGATGCACAATATTACAAAATAACATGGGCAAAATACAGCCAGAAGGCTTACCATTAAACATACGTATTGTTTTAATTGTTCACCATTTCCTAGAAGTGAATATTTGAACCATAACGTGTCACAATTAGGAACTATAATGGACCGTGATCAATGAACTCTCACCCGGAAGTGATCTGTGTAGTGAGACCTAAGTATACATTTACAAAAAACAACAACGTTGCATTAAGCTTGAAACTATATAATAAAGAGGTTATTACTCACGTGTGTATCGGTATCGTCAATATTATATATTGGAAATAAAACAATATGTAGACCTATTATGCGAGTCTCTTAAAGGGACATTGCTGAGTTTGCTGCATTGTAAAATGTTTCCGACTAAACGATTAAACTTACATATTAAATATATTTTCTTGTTTAGAATATCAGTATCTGTATATCCAATGTGTTTCTGGTCGTCTTAATATAATTTTGAAAGAAGCCCAAATTAGATTTTGTCTTCGAATAATTTCGTACGTACGAAACAAAAAACATTTAGGAAATAAATTAATTTAACCTACATGTAGTACAAATATTAGAACGATCAGAAACACGTTTAATATACAGCCACTAATATTTTATGCAGAAAAATATACTTGATATATAATTACAATCGTTAAAAAGTTTGTGTTGCTCAATAGCATCTAAAAATTGCAGCAAACTCAAGAATATCCCTTTAATATATCATATTAAACGCATATTGCCACAGACCACTGACCTATTTAATGGTCTAACAAAGTATTACCTGAACAAAAATAATTTGATTTGTCCCTAAATATACTTTATTCAACCATCTTCATAACCACCATACTCCATTTATTAATGATATTTTGTAAAAAAATAATTGAATTATGACAATGGTCCATAATTCAAAAACTAAAATTGCCAAGAGGGTTGACATGGATTTCACTCCATCATGGAGATCGATGTTAATAACATCCAGCGATGTTAGTTACTGTGACGCTATTATTATTATTGTTGTTGTTATTATTATTATTGTTATTATTATTATTATTTTCTTCTTCTTCTATTATTATTATTCACGGATGCGTAACGAAATGCGTAATTTACACTTAAATATTCGTAGCATATGTAACAAATTAATTATCCCCGAACTTTCAGAGATTTCTGACAATTAGTGCTGTGCAAACGTACATGAAAAAGCGGTCCTCCCCCCAAAAAACAAACAAACAAAAAACAAAACAAAAAAACAAACAAAAAAACAAACAAACAATCGAACGCCGTTAAATTTTAACTTACACTCAATGACAGGACACTGTGTTGTCATTATTTAGCTTCGTATTCAATTAGCTTTAGATATTTTATTGTAATTGCACTTCATATCCCTTTTATATAGGTACAATTGTTTAAATTACTTTTTTTCTTTCAAATACGATCAGATCCATTGGTAATCATCAAACTTAAAGACGAAGAAACGACACTGGCCTTAATACTCAAAACAGAATAATTTATAAGGGAACTTGTTCAAAAACGTTTATACGATTTCTATATTTTTACTGTAACGAAAATATTACTTTTTACCGAATATTACTCTTATGTTTTCTGTTGATCTATATATTTATTTTCTATGTATATAATAAATATACATACATACATACATACATACATACATACATACATAGTATATAATGCAGAACCATTATGCGTTGTGTGGTGAAGGAAGAAAGGAAATGTTTTATTTAATGACGCACTCAGCACATTTTATTTACGGTTATATTGCGACATACATATGGTTAAGGACCACACGGGTATTGAGAGAGGAAAGGCGCTGTCGCCACTTCATGGGCTATTCTTTTCGATTAGCAGCTAGGGATCTTTTATATGCACCATCTAACAGACAGCATAGTACATGCCACGGCCTTTGATATACCAGTTGTGGAGCACTGGTTGGAACGACGTGTGAGAAAAGTTTGCTATTTGCCAACAGTAGCCATACCTGCGTATAGTAAGTATTGCGATGACGGCTGCGGCATACATCAAATGTATTGGAATTGCCAGATGTTACTAAACAATACTCCGACATGTGTCGCTTCAATTAACAGCGATATGCGTGTTTGCTTTGTGTGTGTGTGTGTGTGTGTGTGTGTGTGTGTGTGTGTGTGTGTGTGTGTGTGTGTGTGTGACAACTATTTGACTGAAGTTGACAGGGACGAGCATAGCATGTAATTTGTAAACATGTGTAACTTGTTGACATTGAAGACTTGTTTCTGGTAATTCTGGCCCATGCAAAAGTAGTGCTTTTTGTGTAAAATGGGTGTACGTCGTCCGGCCAGGTTTAGTGGGTGTGTTTGTTTAAACCAATATTCTTGGAGAAAGAGCTGGACAACAGGGGTTGTTCTTTTTGGGTATGTGCCCTCCAGGCAGGCAAAGGTACATGCAAAAATCCATGGGCCTCCTGATATTAATAGAAATGTTATAGCCACTAAGGCTATATAGAAATATATAGCGAAATTAATTGTGGTCCGTCGGCAACTGAGCTATATTAACTACACGCTAAATGATGGTGTGTTGCTTTAAACGAGTTGAACGGATATAGGCTATATGCATCCATGCATGTACAACCTTTTGTATGTCCTGTATTGCAATAAACAGAACAGAAATATACGGTTGGGTTTATGTCTCCCCTAAATTGTGCATGTGTCTCCCCTAAATTGTGCATGTGTCTCATACATCTGTATAAAAATCACACGCACAAGCACAGATGCAGAAATGCAGAAGCGTGCGCACACATATAAACAATATGCACGCATTTATTAGATACATTTTAGATACATTTAATGCGTTTTGATTGATGCATACCACAAGTACACCGTGTCATTTGCAGGAAAATACAGAATTTGCCCGGGTGTACGTAATGTCACGTGATTTGCTCGACTAGTTGTACGAAAATACAAATTGCGGATGAGACCGACTAAATTTTCTCCAACACGCCTCACTTGTTGCTCATACCGCAAAAAAAAACAAAAAAACAACAACAAACAAACAATAACTGCAAAGGTTAGTTTTGTTTAATGACACCACTAGAGCACATTGCTCTATTAATCATCGGCTATTGGATGTCAAACATTTGGTAATTTTTAAATATTGTCTTAGAGAGGAAACATTTTGTTTTCCATTAGTAGCAAGGAATCTTGTATATGCACCATACCACAGACAGGATAGCACATACCACAGACAGGATAGCCCATAAATACAAATTCGCAGTGTCTAATAGTGTTCGTATCACAACGAAACCTATGAATTCAGGACATATGGCAGCCAAAAAGTCATCCAGTGTTCACGCCATGCTACATTCTGCGATGCGCGGTCGGTCTGGGATCGATCCCTGTCGGTGGGACCATTGGGCTGTTTCTCGTTCCAGCCAGTGCACCACGACTGGTATATCAAATGCTATCCTATCTGTGGGATGGTGCATATAAAAGATCCTTTGCTGTTAATCGAAAAGAGTAGCCCATGAAGTGGCAACAGCGGGTTTCCTCTCTCAATATCTGCGTGGTCCTTAACCATATGTCCGACGCCATATAACCGTAATTAAAATGTGTTGAGTGCGTCGTTAAATAAAACATTTCTTTCTTTCTTTTGCTACATTCTGTTAATAAGTAATATTTACAAACAAGTCGTGCGCTACCGTATATGTCATACTGTGATATGTGAATACCTCAAATTTATCCTGCAAACACTGTTTCTGTTGACAGATATCCATGACGGATAAAGCAAAGCCATTCGTCCACCCAAAGGAGCAGGTGGGTGAAACGCATGATGATCTCCAGATGTTGAAGTTGTTATATTGAAGATGTTGTTGTTGTTGTTGTTGAACTTCCGAAGTGACCCATAAAGTTCCAAGAGCATTCGTGAGCTTACTATCTATACGGATGACCACTTAAGGACATTGCAATATAAACATTCAGCAGTACACGAAGAACCAGCTGAACAGTTCAGGCCCTTTTAAGGGCCCTATGGAAAACCTAGGGAGACATTTCAACGCCATCTAGGTCCCCTTAACGAGCTACTCTCGGCTTACTAAATTCCAAAACTATATACGTAGCTCCCTTCTTTACTGTTTCGGTGGACCGTTCAAAAATACGCCTAATTTCCTTCTCATAAATGCGCTCCATTTCTCTTTGGACTCATCCTTCGGGACTCAAAATTCCATAGCACTAAACCACCTCTCCGCCTGTTACCGATCACGGTCGGACTGCAGGTGCTCCCTTGCAGGCGCCCCCCCCCCCCCCCCTTCACCCTCCCCACCCCTTTCCTGTCCTGGACGGAGGAACCGGCAGAGGCCGACACCTGCGCCCAGGACAGGCGTGCGCTAGAACAGCTTGCTCTGAATGTGCACGTTAAACTCTCTGACCTGACCTGACCTGACCTGACGAAGAACCACTAATCGTTTGACGCGGTTACGGTTAAGGACCACACAGATATTGAGATCTAAGAAACCCGCTGTCGCAACTTCAAAGGCAATTCTTTTTCGATTAGCAGCAAGGGATCTTTTATATGCAACATTCCATAGACAGGATAGCACATACGACGGCCTTTGATGTACCAGTCGTGGTGCACTGGCTGAAGCGAGAAATAATTAAGGTTCAATCACGCTATCCTGGATACACATCTCAGATATCTGGGCTGTCTGTCCAGGACACTGGGTTAGTTGTTAGTTAGTTTATTAGTGGTTGATGAGAGAGAAGAGGGTGTAGTGGTCTTACACCTACCCAATGAGACCGTAAGAACTCGCTCTGGGTTTGAGCCGGTACCGGGCTGTGAACCCTGTACCTACCAGCATGTAGTCCGATGGCTTAACCACTGCGCCACTGAGGCCGGTTGCTACCAACAATCACTTTATTCAACTTACATGGCCTCTTAATTAATTACAAACATCACAGACTTTATATTGAGCTTGAATTTAAACAGAATCGAGAACCAGTTAAATAGTTCTTGAACGCATCACTATTTTACGTGCATGACAAGAACTGTATATTTTGTTGCTGTATGTAATTTTGAATAAGAATAAGGCACACAATATTTATTGTTGATAGTTATATATTGGTTTGCACATTTTATATAACGAATAACCCGTTAGTTACTTCGTTTAGCACTTTAGAAAATAGTGTATGTAATTGTGTACTCTTATAATATGCCAAAGGTGTAAACGAGTTGGCTAATATCACTTCAAAAAGAAACCAATCAAGCCAAATATTATGTTTATTATAACTGGCATAATATCTTTAAGGGAAGTTATAAATTACATATCATTCACGCTTCATTGGTGTATACCTATTATACACAAACGCACGAGCAACACACACACACACACACACACACACACACACACATTGACATTAAATTTGGTTTATTATCCAACTAAATATATTTAGTATACATCTTTGGAGTAAAAACAAAAATGTGACTGAATTTGATGATATGAAATATTTACTGTTTCATTGAATCAAAAATTCTTTTACACTAAATTGCGGTTGCATTGTTTTCTGTTTGTTTTGTTTTATTTTGTGTTTGTTTATTTGTGTAGATTCCTATATTTGTGACAAAAAAACAAACAAACCCCGCCACAAACATTTAACACCGAGATAAAGACATTGTCTTGTTATAAAAATGCAGGTCTAATTGGTAGTAACATGCGACGCTGATTATTTGTACTATTATCTATTCCCACTAAGTTAATATACTTTTATGTAGTATCAGGCACGGCGGAGCAGGGGGTGGGGGCTGGGGGGTATACTCAATCAATCCCCCCATGTCTACATTTGATATGCCCGGTGTACACTTGAGGTTGAAACTGG
The DNA here is from genome assembly GCF_016097555.1 of Gigantopelta aegis. NCBI lineage: Eukaryota > Metazoa > Mollusca > Gastropoda > Neomphalida > Peltospiridae > Gigantopelta > Gigantopelta aegis. The sequence continues at coordinate 36,710,954 of NC_054705.1, read as the reverse complement.
TACAGGGTCAAATATTTTTTCTTAAATGGACTGCGATTTTCAGCTAAAATGAAGGTTCCTAACAAAAATAGCACTCCCAACTGTTTTCGCGATGCGAGTAGACGTGTCTACGTGCGCTCTCGAGTTGCCCCCCCCCCCCCCCCCCACCTGGGGGGACTGATAGCCAGCTGTTGGGGCTCTACTGGAGTTCCGGGTTACCTATACCGGGACACGGGCGACCGTGTCTTTGGTATACGGTGACCCACCTCCAAAGAAGAGGAACGGAGGGACTGGAAGAGGAAGGAGGAAGAAGAAACCCGTGCCAGGGACGGCTCGGGGGGGGGGGGGGGGACAAAGCTGGCGGCTCAACCGCCAGCGGCGGTCCCTTCTGCGTCGCCGCCCCTACCGAGTTCGCCGGAGAGGACGCGATCGCCATCGGCGCCTGCATCCCCGGATCAGCCGTATTCGAGCCTGGACATCGCGATGTGCCAGCCTCCAAGGGCGGTACCACCGACCTCCACTCCCCGGTCGCCGACTCCGGTGCAGCGGTCAATTATACCGACCGCTCCCGTTGAGTCGACACAGGGACATCATGTTGTTGCGGCGGCGAAGCGGAAGGCGACATCACCGACCACCCAACCAGCCAAGACCAAGCCGCCGCCGGTAGCCCCGCCCCCTGACGACGCCGAATGGGTCCTTGCCATCAACGGACTTCGACGCCAACTGCACCAGTATATGCAGGGGGACACACGGGATCCACGACTTCGGGGAGGATACCTCAACGCGGACTGGAGACCACTGGATGACGGCAGCAGCTACGAGCTACACAACAAGATCTTTAGTGGAATACGTGGAGTAGTCGTCACGCACCGGAGGGACCAGACCTACAGACAGTGCATCTTGTTCGCCAAGATCGACAACAGATCCATACACAAGATGATCAGTGCAGTCTGCGGCCCCGGCTACTCCAGTGTAGTTCAGACACTACGTCATCGAAAAGACCAAATGCCGACACTCCGGGAATCTCCAGCCTCTCCGAAGTAGAAACCAACCTAACGGCCTTAACGAGGCCACTCACGTGGACATATATATCGGACTTTAAACTTTTAGACCTTCGTTCAAAAGTTTATGTCGAAATTACTTTCTTTTTTTTAAATATTATTAAATAGTCCGATCCTCTCTTCTTTCTCTTATTTATTTTTGGACTGTCCTTCTAAAATGCTCCAAATTATATAAATATTCGACCGAGCAGTCAATTCTTTTTATTTTTGGCTTGTAATTTTTTTTTTTTTTTTTTTAAATTCTATTAACTGTTTTACTAATTGCTTTTTTCATAATTCTGCCCATTTTCAACTCTACCCCCCCCCCCCCCCCTCTTATCTAATTTCTTTTTGACCACCCGATCTAATCTAGCGACCAAATTTAATGAGTAGAATTTTCTTTATTAATTATATTAGAGATGCGCATCAAAATTTCAAAGGCCCACTATTTAATTTTTGGATGTAAATTTCAAAATTGTCCGCTTATTTTATTTCTGTCCCGGGACAAGCCCCTGGCTATCCAGAGACAGGCCCCGGGACGGACATGTACAAATTATTCGCACTCGCACTAACAAAAATACTCTTTAAATCATAAATACCATGTGACACCTTATTTTTGATGCAGGTAGATTAAAACTATTATGAGGTGGCATACTTTTTATGTCGGTGGGCCCATTGGGCTATTTCTTTCCAGCCATAAAAAAAAAAAAAAACCTCATTGATTAATAAAGTATTATTTAAATTACCATAAGGATTATTTGTAAATAATATATAATATGTAAAGCTAAATATTCACACGCAAACACATTTACATAACCAGATACACATACAGGCACGCATGAACACACAAACATACATGCATGCATTCATCCATCCTAGACGGGACGTAGCCCAGTGGTAAATAGTTCGCCTGATACCCGGTCTGTCTAGGATCAATCCCCGTCGGTGGAACCGTTGGACTATTTATCGTTCCAGCCAGTGCGTCACGAGTTGTATATCAAAGACCGTGGTATAGTGCATACAAATTATCCCTTGCTACAAATGTGGGGGAAATGTAGCGGGTTTCCTCTCTAACACTCTAGCCGATGATTAATAAATCAATTAATATGTTCTTGTGGTGTCGTTAAACAAAACAAACTTTAAACCATCCATCGATCCATCCATACATACGTACGTAACTACGTACCACCCACCCACCTACCTGCTTACATCCATTCATCCATACATACATGCATATATATAGATAGTAGATACACGCACACATATACATGTACATACAAAGTATATACATATTTACACAGCATATTTCATACTATTCCCTATGATATGCCATTCATGAATTACTGGTTGGAATAGGAAAACGCAATAGCTTCACCCAGATAATCGACCCTTCATTGTAGTCTAATTCAAACGAACGGATTGCAACCGAGCGAAAATCTCACTCGTATGGTCAGGCACAGCTTCAAAATGTTAACATGCCTTTAAATGGTGTAACCAGAGCTCCACGTCTGGTATATCAAAATATTTTGTATATGCCGTCCTTTCTTTAGGAAAGTGCATATAAAAGACCCTTTTCTGCTAATGGCAAAATGTGACAGGTTTCCTCCCAAGGCTACATGTCAGAATTGCCAATTGTTTGACATCCAATAGCCGATTATTAATTCATTAATGTGCTCTAGAGGTGTCGTTAAACAAAAACAATTTGAACGATTTAAGCGAATATAACAAAAGTATATGGCATCTCTTGGCCCAAGAAGATGTCTCAAGGACATCTTGGGCCGAGCACTGCCCAAGATATCCCATTTGGTACATTTTGGGCTTCAACATGCCCCTCCATATTCGATGCATATCAGCAAAGCTACATATGGATCATGCTATCTGCTACAGACACAGACATAGTTGCCTTAGCTGTTGCAACAGTGGGTGTACTTGAGAGATGTGAACAGTGGGTGGCTTTTAGTACAGTGTATACATACCTGCTCACCTCATCCCGACCAAACTGGTAGGGCAAAGGGAATGGGGATTAGTTCTTCTCCAGTTTGAGAAATGAAAAATGTGGTGACCTGTATTTATGTGATGGATGAATGTTATAGTTTTGTTGATATAGTATAACCTATAACGGTATCACAGTCACCTGTCTTGACGGAAAGCCTCGAGTTCGAAAGTCGATCGATATATGTATGTATGTATGTATGTATGTACGCACGCACGCACACACGCACATACATACATACATACATACATATATATATTATATATATATACACACACACAGTAGCAGAATATGACTTTTGACATCACCGATGTGACGTAACACGCATAGCTACATTACAAAATTGTTCATTTGACCTCTAGGTTGTACGATGTAGCTGAAATTATAGAAATACTAGCTTTCACTCTTAATGTTTATGGTCTGCAGGATAAATATAATAACTAGATGATGACGTAGCATATAGGCTTTATAGGCTTTATCCTTTTCGGGCCGAATGGGAAATGCTCATTCTTACCTTCACAGGATAAAAGCTATATCCTACGTCGTTATCTAGTTATTATCTATATACCAGCCAGAGAGTCTAGAATTGATCATGTAAATACACACAATATACCAGTCAACAACACTACAGTCCATGGTCATGGTCGCTATCAGGTTTTTTTGCATGCATGAAACATTATACTGTTGTCATGCATAGTTAATATTTGATAATAATATATTAAAATATGTTTTTTAATTTTCAATGTTTACAAAATATAGACATTTATTACAAATTCTAATGTAAACAAGCACAAATTTGTGACAAAACCACACATAAGTATACATGAATAAAATTTAAAATTTGTTGTATATCGGTAAATTTGATATATTTCCGCAATATTTTGCTTATACATGAACATTTATTGTCTCTGTCTCTCTTTTTTCATTGGCTAAGACTCGATAAGAATCAACGCAAAACCAAAGAAGAAAAAAGATAACACTATTGTGGACATTTGGTAATCTCTCTCTCTCTCTCTCTCTCTCACTCTCTCTCTCTCTCTCTCTCTCTCTCTCTCTCTCTCTCTCTCTCTCTCTCTCTCTCTCTCTCTCTCTCTCTCTCTCTCTCTCTCCTCTCTCTCTCTCTCTCTCTCTCTGACTATGATTCTGTTTCCCAAGCACTCAACAGAAACGAGAGAAACGTGGTCGCACCAGGCTTGATGTAGGTCTCACTGAGGTCGACCGACATGTTCTCCCTTGTTTCTCATCATCTGATAATTTCCATTGCGGTGACGACAAAGCAGAGGGGTGATGAGAAGAAGGAGGGGGGGGGGGGGGGGGCAGGAGGCAGAAGAGAAGGGGATGAGAAGGGATCGAAATAGGAGGGGTAGGAGGAGGGAAAAAATAAGGAGGGAGAGGAGTAATAGGAAGAGGAGATGGAGGTAGCAGAGGAGATAGAAAAGGAAGGAAAAGAGGAGGAGGGAGAGGAGGGGAAAGAGTGTCAAGAGGATGACGGAGAGAAGGGAAGAGTAGGATGAGAGAGAAAGAGGAGTGGGAGGGTTAAGAGAATACGGAGGGTCAGGAGGAGGATGGGACAGGATGAGGAGAGAGGAGAAAGAGGGTTAAGAGGATAAGGAAGGATATGAGAAGGAGGAAAAGGAGTAGGGGGAAAGGAGGATTAAGAGGATAAAGGGGACAGGAGAAGGAGGGAGAGGCAAAGGAGAGAGAAAGGGAAGGTGAGGAGGTACAGAAGGAGTGTTAAAAGGATAAAGCGGGAGAGAAGAAGGAGAGAGACGCACAGGAGAGAGAAAGGGAAGGGGGGGGGGAAAGAAGGAGGGGAGGTGGACGAGCGTCAGGAAGATGACGGGGTGGAGGTGGAATGAAAAGGAGAATGGAGGATGTAGGAGGATATTGGCTGTATTTCTTCACATTATCTTCCCAGGTAAACGTACCACAGTTAGGACACAACGTTGACCCTATGATGAAGATAATTCAAACAACACTCAAACAGATACAGTTGACGTATTACTGAACAACATTAAAAACAACAACAACAACAATAACAACAACAACATGTACCCAAATCATAGATAGATAGATAGATAGATAAATAGATAGATAGATAGATAAATAGATAGATAGATAGATATATAGATAAACAGACACACACACACAGAGTGAATGAGAGAGAGAGAGAGAGTGTGTGTGTGTGTGTGTGTGAGAGAGAGAGAGAGAGAGAGAGAGAGAGAGAGAGAGAGAGAGAGAGAGAGAGAGAGAGAGAGAGAGAGAGAGAGAGAGAGATATACATACATACATACATACATACATACATACAAACATACATACATACATATAGATAGATATACACATACATACACATACGCACATACATTTTTTTTTAAATTCTTTATTTTAATACACTGGTTTTAAATCCCACCTTTTAGAACCTTAGTATTTAAAATAATTAGTTCCAGCCTGGTCTAGGAATAGGATCATAATCAATAAAAGGATAGTTTAATGTTTGACATCCAATAGCCGATGATTAAGAAATCAAAGTGCTCTGGTTGTGTCGTTAAACAAAACAAACTATTCAAATTTATGTTGACCTTTCCTCTACACAGCTGATCTGTGACGTCATGCATATATAATTATGCATATTAATGAGTCATCTTATATGGGCGGTTTTCAAAGCCTACATTCGTCCTCTGCTAACCTTCCCCTGATTATCATAAAGAAATGAAAAAATAAACATATTTCTAATATAACTCTGAAATAATAGATTTAAAAAACAACTAGACAATGATTAACTAATCATCGGCTACTGAATGTCAAAAATTTATTTTTCAAATCTTTTACAAGCACTTTTCCACAACCAGGACAGCACATACCACGGACGTATACCGATTGCTTGGCACTGGTTGGAACGGGAAAAAGTCAAGTGGGTCCACCAATGGTAATGGTATTCGATCCTACGACACAAGTACCTCGGGCGAGTTAACAAATATTTTACCAGACTTATCGAAACTGGTATAGAGGGAGATAATTCATTAGCTTGTGTGCAAATGTTTACACAAGAGTTACAGTTCTTACTCAATTGCACGTACCACTACTATTTCTGTTTTGAACGATCTAAGTTTTTTCGTGAGAAAAAAAGTTCACTCCATTTAATTGTAGATTTCTTCTTCTTTTTTAAACAAATGATGTTAATGACTGCTGTCAGGCGCGTGCGTGCGGGGTGGGGTGGGATAGGATGGGGGTTGGGTGGTAGAGGTGGTGAGGGATTAGGTTTGTATCATCCCTGCTCAAAGCGAATTATTTAAAAAGTGTATCTTACTTCAGTGGAAATGATTTTTAAAATAATTTAAAAAACCACATACACAAAAAACTACAAAAAACAACAACAAAACAAACAACAACAACCAAAACACCCCAACCCAACTCCCTCAACTCCAAAAATAAAACAACCCACGTACACAACACAGACACAAAATAAACCACACACACACAAACAACAAACACTCCACACACACACACACAAACACACACAAACACACACACACACACACACACACACACACACACACAACACACACACACACACACACACCAACTAACCACCAACCCAACCAACCAAAAAAAAAAATGAAACAAACAATCCCCACTCCCCTAAAAAAAAATGAACAAACAAAAACAAAAATAAAAATAAAAAACCCACTAAACATTCAAACAATCAAAGAATCAAACAAATAAACAGACAAACAATCAAACAAACACAACTGTATCAAAGGCGTCCTATAGTTCCCTTTATGCTTGTGGTGAAGTTGTTGGTTTTATGAATCCGTGCATTCTTAAAGGCACTGTTCCCAGTTTGCTGCTGTTGTAACACGTTTCACGCTGAAAAAACAAAAACATTTTAAGGACTAAAATTAAATATATAAAATATTTATTGTTTTGAATATCAATCCAGAGGTAAAATGCTCGCCTGAGGCACGGTTGGTTTGGGATTGATCCCCGTCGGTGGCCCATTGGGCTGTTTCTCGTTCCGGCCAGTTCATGGGCTACTCTTTTCGATTAGCAGCAAGGGATCTTTTATATGCACCATCCCACAGACAGTATAGTACATACCACGGGATTCGATATACCAGTTGTGGTGCATCGGCTGGAACGAGAAATAGCCCAATGGGTCAAAGCGGCGACAGCGGGTTTCCTCTCTCAATATCTAACTTGTGGTCCTTAAGCATATGTCCGACGCCATATAACCGTAAATAAAAATGTGTTGAGTGTGTAGTTAAATAAAACATTTCCTTCCTTTCTATAAAGATCTCGTTTCAGCCAGTGCACCACGACTGGTATATCAAAGGCCGTGGTATGTGTTATCCTGTATGTAGGATAGTGCATATAAAAGATCCCTTGCTACTAATGAAAAATGTAGCCTTTGATATTCTAAACAAGAAAGTGTATTTGATTTGTAATGCTAGTTGTTAAAATGGACTTCGTTAAAGGGACATTCCTGACTTTGCAACATTGTAAGATGTTTCCGACTAATAAAATATTTCTACGATTACACTTACATATTAAATATATTTTCTTGTTTAGAATATCAGTGTCTGTATATTCAATGTGTTTCTGGCCGTCTTAATATTTGTAAGAAGCCCAAACTGGATTTTGTCTTCAAATAATTTCGTACGTACGAAAAAATATATTTTAGGAAATAAAATGAAATTTAACCTCGTACAAATAACAGAACGATAAGAAACACGTTTAATATACAGCCACTAATATTTTATGCTGAAAAATATATCTGACATGTAATTACAATCGTTAAAAAGTCTCTGTTAGTCGATAACTTCTTTAAAATTGCAGCAAACTCGGGAATGTCCCTTTAAAGTTTGTTTTGTTTAACGACACCAATAAAGGACATTGGCATATTTATCATCGGCTATTGAATGTCAAACATTTGGTGGTTTTGACATATAGTATTAGAGAGGAAACCTGCCACATGTTTCCATTGGTAGCAAGGGATCTTTTACATGCACCATCCAACAGACAGGATAGCATATACCACAGTCTTTGATATACCAGACGTGGTGCATTGGCTGAAACGAGAAATAGCCCAATGGGTCCACTTGATGGGGTCAATCCTAGACTGACTGACAAACAGACAAGCTCTTGACTACTGGGCTACATCTTTCAATGACAGCAAACTCATGACTGCCTCTTTAACGAACACCCCAGTACTAAAACAATGCGAGAGAGAGAGACAGAGAGAGAGAGAGAGAGAGAGAGAGAGAGAGAGAGAGAGAGGAGAGAGAGAGAGAGAGAGAGAGAGAGAGAGAGAGAGAGAGAGAGAGAGGGGGGGGGGGGAAGCATAGCATAGGGAGGAAGAGAGGGAGAGGGTTTTGTTAAACAAAACAAACTTTAAATTTAATTCATAATTGAGAACGTTCATTACGACACCGCATTCCCGAACATTTTACGGTTGCATCCGTCATATGATCCCGGCTCTGACTCAAAGATGTTTGACAATTAACTGACGTGGACGCGCGTGACGCCGCCTAACAAGCTGTAATGTGATAATGTGTTGTCCTATTCACCCAGGTAATCAGGTGCTACTCTGTACGGGGGGGGGGGGGGGGAAGGAGGGAGGGGTGGGGGGGGGGGGGGGAGGGGGGGGGGGGGGGTGGGGGGGGGACAGGAGTATTATATTTGTTTAAGGACACCTGAACACATAAAAATTATATACATGTATATATTTGGGGTGTTGGGGTGGGATGGGATGGGGGATATGGGGGGGGGGGGGGGTTCTCCATTGGTGACTACTATAAATATTCAGAACAGTTAATACATAGAATATCAAGCAAAATAGATTTGTAGTGTGAATAAAGTGCTAAAGTAATAATAAAAATGTTTTAAATAATAATAATTTTTTTTTTAAAAATCGGGAAACTAAAGTAGTTTATCTTTCTAATCAGACGGCGCGGCTTTGACGAGGGATGGTCGACAAATTCCGTATATTTTGATATATTTTTATCGAGTCATAATTTATTTATCTAATCATTTATTAAACTATATTTTATTTATTGAATTTTTCTGTTTGTTTAATGTATTTTTGAACACAATGAAATATTTACTTGTTTGTGTCGTCACTTAATGTGGTTCTACCGTTTAGTACTAACTAGAGATTTATTGGTACAAATGTACTTAAAGAGTCTAATAGATGTTGCCTTTGCTGGGTATAAAGTATACACTGAAAGAAGTAATGGAAGCTGCTCTCGTAATGATACCCACATTTGCAGGATGGATCTGTAACTAGTCCACTGCGATATAAATCAGCATTTAAGATACTACAAGCGTGCCTCAGTCTTGTATGTAAGTTATTTTCCTTTCGATTTCCACATAAGTGGAACAAAGGCACCTTGTAACTTTCAGGTGCAAATGCTTTTTTAACGGTTGCAATTTGCTCACAGTTTCTAATTTCTAATGGCCAGGTGTCTCACTGAGCAATAGTCTAATGAAAAAAAGGATAGTTTTAATATATTACTTCTGGCAAACGGAATAGATATATCGTTTTGGTTTCTTAGTCTATATTGAACACGTTGTTCTATCCTAGGCGGAATGCAGTTTGTTAAAACATCAGAAGCTATATCATTAAGTATTTTAAACATAGTACATATTTGTTTTGCCTTTCGACGTTCAGAAAGAGTAACTAAACCAGTTTCTAAGTATAGAGCATTTCGTAATACAAACAAAGGTAGACCTGTTATTAATCTTGCTGTTTCAAGTTGAACTTATTTTAGATGTTTTTTGTTGTTGTTGTAATTTATGTGGGTTGTTTGTTTTTTTTGTGGGGGGTTTTCACCCCAGATCATAGGCAATGTGGAGCCTTGAATCATTGTCTTACAGTATCACATAAAAGTTATACACAAATAGTATGACATACAAAATTATAAAAATATATATTATATGTGATGTTTAAGATTTTCTGTTTACAAATATGAATCTATATAGGCTTCCTCATACAATTAGTTTCCAAATTGTAATCTGAGGGTCAAAAGGGAATAAAATAAAAACCAAAGAGAGAAGAGAAGGAAAGGGTAAGGGAAGATAAGGAAAAGAATTCAAGCAGAGATTCGTTAGATACCCAGGTCAACTTTAAAACTGATTGTTATTGTTATTATTTTTAATATAATTTATTGTGGTTTTGTTTTTGTTTTGTGGTGTGTTTTTTGGGGGTGTTTTTTGGGGGGAGGGGGTAGCTTTTTTTTTTTTTGCTCTTGTTTTGCTTTTTAAAAAATTAATCTACGGCTATTTAATGTCTTTGTGGAGAGAAAGAGAAACCCTCTGTTGCCCTATCGATGAAGCAACAAGATATCTCTTGTATGCATTTTCCCATAGACAGAACAGTACATACCATGATATTTGATATACAGGTTATGGCACACCGGTTGGGACCAGAGAATGGATACACGGAACATATTCGACCCTTCAATCGACTGAGCTAGATCCTGCTCCTCCACCTGGCTGTGCCACACTGTTATTACAAATCGATCTGTGTCAACGCACCTTTAGATATTATTCAAAACGCTCTCTTCAGTGAAAACCGAACGCGGTAGGTAGTTCTTCCTCGAGGGCTAAAGATGAGAGTTTCTTAACTCGTCGGCTCCGGCCATACACTTGGGCTAGTGACAACCCGTCAAGTGCCGCAATGGCCCAACAGGTCTCATCAAATATGGGATCAGCTCTTGATTATGGTATTTGTTTGCTGTCAGTAGCGTTATGAACGCGATATCCACGCTGAGATCTCGAGAGGCAGTCAGGGAAGTCAACAAATCGTCACTTAAAATCCAACACGCGACCTCATCAATGTGAAAGGTGAATGTGAATGTGAATGTGTTGCTGTTTATTCGAGAAGAGAAGAATTAGGGGAAAGAAGGAGAGAGAGAGAGAGAGAGAGAGAGAGAGAGAGAGAGAGAGAGAGAGAGAGAGAGAGAGAGAGAGAGAGAGAGAGAGAGACAGAGACAGAGACAGAGAGACAGAGACAGAGACAGAGAGTGAATGAGAGAGAGAGAGCGAGAAAGAGAGTGAATAAGAGAGTGTGTGTGTGTGTGTGAGAGAGAGAGAAGAGAGAGGGTGAGGGAGAGAGAGGAGAGAGAGGGAGAGAGCTAGAGGCGCCAGATCTAGAGCGAGAGAGAGTATAGAGATTTACTTATGAGGAGAGAGCTTTTAGAAAAGAGAGAGTGAATGAGAGAGTGTTGGAGAGTGTGTGTGTGAGTGAGAGAGAGAGAGAGAGAGAGAGAGAGAGAGAGAGAGATAGATAGATAGAGAGAGAGAGACAGAGAGAGAGACAGAGACAGAGAGTGAATGAGAGAGAGCGAGAAAGAGAGAGTGAATGAGAGAGTGTGTGAGTGTGTGTGTGTGGAGAGAGAGAGAGAGAGAGAGAGAGAGGAGAGAGAGAGAGAGAGAGAGAGAGAGAGATAAAAGAGAGAGAGAGAGGTGAATGAGAGAGAGCGAGAAAGAGAGATGTGAATGAGAGAGTGTGTGAGTGTGTGTGAGAGAGAGAGGAGAGAGCTCTCGAGAGAGGAGAGAGAGAGAGAGAGGGAGAGATACGAGAGAGAGCGCGCTCGTGTCCTGCGTGGTGTGTGTGTGTGTGTGTGGTCGAGAGAGAGACGAGAGCGCGCGAGAGAGGAGCTCTCCGAGAGAGCGAGCGCGCGAGAGCGAGAGAGAGAGAGAGATATAGGCGAGAGAGACTAAGAAAACATCGTAAGGCGAAATTATACCAATTGGCACATACGACTATCGTGGGATAGTGGTAGGAACGGAAAAACACACGATTGGTCCATAGACAAGTAGCCAGCTTTTCCTATTTCTTCATTTAAAATTTACTTTTGTACTTATATCCTATTAAAATTCAAGCACGCTGTCCTGGGCGCACATCTCCGTTATCTAGGCTCTCTGTCCAGGTCATAGAAGGAAGAAGAAAGGAAATTGTTTTATTTAGCGACAGACTCAGCACGTCTTTATTTACAGTTGCATGATGTCGATCAAATGGTTAAAGACATTACATATAATTAGAGAGGAAACCCGCTGCCGCCACTCCATTGACTACTCTTTTCAATTAGCAGCAAGGGAAAGGAAAGGAAATGTTTTATTTAATTTACGATTATATGGCTTCGGACATATCGTTATGGACCACACAGATTATGGACCACACTTCATGGGCTACTCTTTTCGATTAGCAGCAAGGAATCTTTTATATCCAGCATCCCACAAACAGGATAGTACAAACTACTGGCTGGAACAAGGAAATTATCAGTGAGTCCACAGATGGGGATCGATCCCAGATGCATCACACATCAGGCGAGCGCTTTACCTCTGGGCTACGTTTTTCATGAATTCATTTATACTTATTTTCGTGCTTATATCCAATTAACCCGACAGTGGACCACTGGGCTATTTCTAGTTCCAGCCATTGCACCACGATTTTTATATCGGAAACTATCCTGTATGTGGGATGGTATACATAAAAGATCCCTTGCTACTAATGGAAACAAATATAGCGGGTTTCTTCTCTAAGACAATTTGTCATAATTTTTCAAATGTTTGACATTCACTAGCCGATGATTAATAAATCAATGTGCTCTAGTGGTGTTGTTAAACAAAACAAACTATAACTTTAAACTATAATTTTTCGATTAGCAGCAAATAGTCTTTTATATGCACCATCCAACAGACAGGATAATACAAACATTGTACCACTGGCTGGAACGAGAAATAGCTCAGTGAGTCCACCGTCGGGGATCGATCCTTGATCGATTACACATTAAGCGAGCTCTTTACCTCTGGGTTACGTCTTTCATTCATTCATTCAATTATACTTTGAATTTTTATATTAATGTTGTTCATCACTTAATTTTTGCATTTACCATAGTTTGACACCCAACAGCTGATGTATTTTTCTTGTTGGGGTGTCGTTAAACATTCATTCATTCATTCGTTCATTCATTCAATTGTACTTATTTTTGTGTTTATATCCAATTAAGGTTCAAGAACGCTATTCTGGGCACACACACCTCAGCTACCTGGGCTGTCTATCCAGCATAGAGGGTTAGTGGTTAGTTGTCAGTGGTTGCTGAGAGAGAAATCGGAAAAAAAGACATGTTTTATTTAACGACGCACTCAACACATTTTATTTACGGTTATATGCTGTCAGACATATGGTTGAGGACCATACATATATTGAAGGAAGAAACCCGCTGTCGCCACTTCATGGGCTACTCTTTTCGATTAGCAGCAAGGGATATTTTATATGTACCATCCCACAGACAGGGTAGTAAATACCACGGCCTTTGATATACCAGTCGTGGTGCACTGGCTGGAACGAGAAATAGCCCGATGGGCCCACTGACAGAGATCGATCCTAGACCGACCGCGCATCGAGCGAACGCTGTACCATTGGGCTACGTCTCACCCCCGAGAGAAAAATCGGTGTAGTGGCTTTACAGCTACCCATTGATTCGTTAAGCAATTATTTTATTCTACAGGCTGGTAGGTACTGGGTTCGGATCTCAGTCGAGGCATGGGATTTTTAATCCAGATACCGACTCCAAACCCTGAGTGAGTGCTCCGCAAGGCTCAATGGGTAGGTGTAAACCACTTGCACCGACCAGTGATCCATAACTGGTTCAACAAAGGCCATGGTTTGTGCTATCCTGCCTGTGGGAAGCGCAAATAAAAGATCCCTTGCTGCCTGTCGTAAAAGAGTAGCCTATGTGGCGACAGCGGGTTTCCTCTTAAAAACAGTGTCAGAATGACCATATGTTTGACGTCCAATAGCCGATGATAAGATAACAAAATCAATGTGCTCTAGTGACGTCGTTAAATAAAACAAACTGTACTTTTTTTTGAAAGTTAAAGCTCGCTCTGAGAGTGAGGGTGAAGTGGGAGCCGGTACCAGAATACGAACCCAGTACGTACCAGCCTTAAGTCCGATATCTCAACCACTACACCACCAGTTGGGGGTAGAAGAGGGCGGAGTGGAGACATGCTTCCCCATAAATTGACTTGAACCCCCCTCCCTTCAAAGAACCCCCCCAAAAAACAACAACACAAAAACCCCCAAAAACAACAACATTTGCTTGACCCCCAAAACTTACAGACCCTTCCCACTACCCTGCTAAATGGAAGCCGATACTGGAATGCAAACCCAGTACCTACTGCTATTTAGAGCCGAACCCGGTTTATTTTAGTTCACCGAGTAACTTTGTGATTTCTAGAATCGTGTATCTTTGACCACTAAATCAAACCAAGTCTGTCAGTGTGACGTTTACGCGCCAAAGACTAACAACACCGTGCGACTAGTGTCACTCCGCGAGTCCAGGGGGACTCGTAAACTGGGGCGGTTAGTTAGCGTGTCACGTGATTTATCGGGGAGCTATCTAAACAGTGGCTTGTAAATCAGCGCTAAGACAATCACCGCTCCCTGTGCAGGGGAGAGCTTTTGTTGTTAAAACGTTCCGGAGCAATTAATTTCCATTAATTGTTATTAGCAGACGCGCAGTAACACGGCAGGTTAAACGGCCTGGGAAAGACACGAGTTTTTCGGCTAATTTCTCGTAAATGTACTTTAGACGCGCGTAGGAAACAAATGTCAGACCAGTCACCTGCCTTGTTTGGTTCAGTGGTTAAACTATCGGTATTGATAGTGCGGAACGTAGCCCAGTGGTAAAGCGCTCGCTGGATGCGCGGTCGGTCTACGATCGATCTCCGTCGGTGAGACCATTGGGTTATTTCTCGTTCCAGTCAGTGCACCACGACTGGTATATCAAAGGCCGTGGTAATATGCTGTGAGATGGTGCACATAAAATACCTCTTGATACTAATGGAAAAATATAGCGGGTTTTCTCTCAAGTCAACACGTCAAAATTACCAAATGTTCGACATCTAATAGCCGATGATTAATAAATCAATGTGCTCTAGTGGTGTCTTTGCGCAACTTTGATATTGCACCTTTCAACCCGTCAAAATAAACTGTTAGACTGGTTAATCTACAAAGCTGTAACATATCTGGATAAAGTGAAGGACCACACATATATTGAGAGAGGAAACCCGCTGTCGCCACTTCATGAGCTACTCTTTTCGATTAGTAGTAAGGGATCTTTTATATGCACCATCCTACAGACAGGATAACACATACCACGGCCTTTAAAACACCAGTCGTGGTGCACTGGCTGGAGCGAGAAATAGCCCAATGGTCCCACCGACGGGGATCGATCCCAGACCGACCACGCATCAGACGAGCGCTTTACCTCTGGGCTACTTCCCGCCCCTAGTTACAGTTTCGACAGAGTAAAACAAGAACATGTGACGTTGAAATGGAGGAATAGTCTTAAAACGTAGACTATAGCTCGTCTCCATAACCGTTACTTCTCAGAGGTGGATAACATAAACCATAAAAGATAATGTCTGATTTCAATTATTAAAATGTTTTCAAAATAGTGAAAGATATGCCGTAGTGTTTAAAAACTAGGGTCTGTCTCTTTAACAATGTCGACAAACTCGGGATAAGCTGTTTAATTATTATTTGTCCAATAATTTACCTTTATAGCTGCAGTACTTGTGTGTTATTTGAACCAAAACGTTACTAAAGAGATTTACTTGTCGACTTTTATTTTCGTCTTTCGATTACACGTAAGAAGTCACGTACAGAGATTGTTCCAGAGAAAGAGATCTGCTTTGATGTTTTACCGCGACCAATCAACGACCGGTCGTTTTGCAGGTGCGACACTGCTACACGTCATTAATTAAAGGTCCTATGTCAAAGTTGTAACTACAATATTCTGTTATTTTCACATTTATTTGTGATAAATAACTCCAAATTAATCGATTCCACGCATAATCTTTCCATAATTAACTCTATAATATTAATGTTTGAAAGTCTTGTACTGGACAACAAGAGAGTTTTTCCAAATAATTTTCGGATAAATATTGCAAAGTCATCCATCATCTTTGTTTCTTTGTCAGTTGTCTGCAAAGAATTATGGAAAAAACCCATTAGTGCGTTGAATGTGTACGCATAAAACAGTGACGTCACTTGTATGTGACACAATCTCAAAATCTCCGACCCTAAAATATTTTTTTCTTCGAGTATTTGGAATTATTTGGTTGTAAACGTTTTATAGGTATATGGGTGAAGGTATAAAATTTATTTTTCAAAGCGAACATTAATAAATATTTTTGTAACTTTGACATAGCACCTTTAAACATCACTTCTCTGTTGTTTTAAAAATAGCAACGTTTTTACAGTAAAATATGTTGTTGGGTTTTTGTGGGTTTTTTGTTTGTTTGGGGTTTTTTGTTTGTGGAGGGGTGGGAACTATTGTTGTGTTGGGCTTGTTGTTGTTTGTTTTGTTTTGTTATTGCCGGGAGAGGGTTGGTTGGGGGGGGGGGGGGGGGGGGGGGGTCTTTTTTTTTCCTCTTTTTTTAATTTTTATAAAGTGGCTATCCTCAATTTGTAGCCATTTTTAAAAGGTTTTCCGCAAAGAAACTTGTTTTAAATTATAGAATTTATAATTTACTTATATTATTTCCGTGCTGAGAGTATGAATATTTCTATAATCAACGCATTTCTGGGCATAGTAACGTTTTGTGGTATCTCAACATCGATTTTTGATTAAAATAGTTATGGACATACTAATTTATTATTTCTTTAAAAAAAAAATATTGAAATTATATTAATAATATTTATTTAACTCATGAATGAAAATCTCTGAAAACAAAATTAGCATTTTAAAGGGACATTCCTGAATTTGCTGCAATTTTTAAGATGTTATCGACTAACAGACTTTTTCACGATTGTAATTACATATCAAATAAAAAAAAATGCATAAAATATTAGTGGCTGTATATTAAACGTGTTTCTGATCGTTCTAATATTTGTACTAGGTTAAATTTAATTTAATTTCCTAAAAAAAAAATTCACTTTGGGCTTCTTACAAATATTATGACGACCAAAAACACATTGAAATACAGACACTGATATTCTAAACAAGAAAATATATTTAATATGTAAATTTAATCGTAGAAATATTTTATTAGTCGGAAACATCTTACAATGCAGCAAACTCAGGAATGGCCCTTTAATGACCTGTTATACTGAGCAACAAACGAAACGCTAACATTAATACAGTTTTCTTGAATTAAAATAAATGATTCAGTTTGAATCTCATAATTGTATGGGTCTAAGGGGAGGGACGTAGCCTAGTTATAAAGCTATCGCTTGATGCGCGGTCGGTCTGGTATCGATCCCCGTCGGTGAGCCCACTGGGCTATTTCTCGTTCCAGCAAGCGCACCTCGACTGGTATATCAAAGCCCGTGGCATGTGCTATCCTGTCTGTGGGATGACCCATTGCTACTAATGGAACAATGTAGCAGGTTTCCTCTTTAAGATTATATGTCAATATTACCAAATGTTTGACATCCAGTAGCCGATGATTAACATATCAGTGTGCTCTAGTGGTGTCGTTAATGTTTGTTTGTGTATATTAAAGTTATTATTGTCTTGTGAACATTTTACTTTCATTTTGACAGTAGTCTGTTTACCGAATTAATTTTATTATCATCGGCCTCGGTGGCGTCGTGGTTAGGCTATAGGTCTACAGGCTGGTAGGTACTGGTTTCGGATCTCAGTCGAGGCATGGGATTTTTAATCCAGATACCGACTCCAAACACTGAGTGAATGCTCCGTAAGGCTCCTTGGGTTCAACTGGTTCAACAAAGGCCATGGTTTGTGCTATCCTGAATGACCACATGTTTGACGTCCAATAGTCGATGATAAGATAAAAAATCAATGTGCTCTAGTGGCGTCGTTACATAAAAGAAACCTTTTTGAAAAATGTTATCATCAAAAAAAAAAAAAAAAAAAAATGTACCTAAAAATTGAACGTGATCATTTTTATAATTCTGAATTGATAACTATTTCAACAATATAAAATACTATCAAATAAAGATCGCACTCTTTCTGGAGGAAATTAATACACGGCACAAGAAGAACCCCTATTGTACGATTCGGCTTTTTCCGTCAGTGGCCGAATAAGAGTTTTCTAACATTTTTACGACAAATAACTTTTTAAAAATTATTATGTCTGCATGTTATTTTAATAAACATTAACATAATATTTACTAAGAGTTATTTTATTAATTTTAAACAATAAAGTTAAAGTTTGTTTTGTTTAACGACACCACTAGATCACATTTATTTATTAATAATCGGCTATTGGATGTCATTTTTCCATTAGCAACACTGCATCATCTCACAGACAGGATAGCACATACCACGGCCTTTGATATACCAGTCGTGGTGCACTGGCTTGAACGAGAAATATTTAAACACTAAATAAAATAGCTAAAAACAAATCTACCTGTATTTACGTTTTTAATTATTGTCGAAAGTAGTGTAAAACTAATGTTCCTGCAGTTTCTAAGTCACATGATATTATTTGGACCAATGGAAACATTTATAACAATAGACTATTTATAGACTGGAATTAAATTAAAATAGTTGCGTTTCCTTTGTTATTCAGCACGGGCGTAGGAATGTGCCACAATTGCGTCAAATTAAATTTTTATTATAAGTGTAAAACAGGGTTATCTGTCTTTTAAGGACGCAGTCAAAATCATTAATGTTGACATATTATTATTTATTATTCTGGCCTTAAATTTCTAAATTGTTATAATAGCCCCGAGTCAGACCACCGGACTCGGGGTAGGCGTGTTCGAAACCACAGAGGTATATGAGCACGTTTAAAACATATCTAAGCTAAGATAAGTGAATCGCGTATAATATATAATATACGAAAACATGGTTGGGTATAATTTTGATTATCACTTTAGTCAAATATAGGATACAAGAAAGAAAGAAATTATTTATTTAACGACGCACTCAACACATTTTATTTACGGTTATATGGCGTCAGACATATGGTCAAGGACCACACAGATATTGAGAGGAAACCCGCTGCCGCCACTACATGGGCTACTCTTTCCGATTAGCAGCAAGGGATCTTTTATTTGCGCTTCCCACAGGCAGGATAGCACAAACCATGGCCTTTGTTGAACCAGTTATGGATCACTGGTCGGTGCAAGTGGTTTACACCTACCCATTGAGCCTTGCGGAGCACTCACTCAGGGTTTGGAGTCGGTATCTGGATTAAAAATCCTATGCCTCGACTGGGATCCGAACCCAGTACCTACCAGCCTGTAGACCGAGGCCGGTAATATTGGATACAGTGCCTGTTTGATAAGAATAAAATTATCAATTATCACTTGTGTTTTGCTGTGGGGTAATTCTGATTGGTGATTTTCCCCCATTCCAATCAGTGTTACACGACTAATATACGAAAACCCCGTGGTATGTAATGTCCTGTTTTTTTTGGAAAGTGCATATAAAAGATCTCTGGCTATAACTTCCAATACCCTATGATTAATAAAACAATGTGCTATAAGGTAAGTCGTTAAACACACACACACAAAAAGAGAAAAAATAAATAAATTAAAACTTCAACTTTTGTTTTTGTTGCTTTATATTACCAGAATTACTTGCACTGAATCTACCTTGTGACCAAACAAACCGAGTTCTCTTCCGAGTAATTTAATTTAACAGCTGAACTTCAACGCATCCTGTATTTTTTAATTACACGGCGAAAAACTGGTATATATAACGAAGCTGACAATACCGAGAGGGGGTTGCTTCGTTCACACGCCACCGAAAAAACAATAGAAACTACGGGTCACGTGATGTCAGTAGAAAAATGATTTGCTGATAAACAAGGTCGGCGAACAATGGGGGTCACGTGACCCGCAGCTACCAAAGGGAGAAGCGTTGATAAGCCTGGAATTCCTGCAACTGTTTTTTTTCGATAACAATTATTAAGGTAGCGACCCTCTGTACTGTTGGAGTTTGTTCGAGTCTCGTTACGATACGTGATGGAATGTGACAAACTATATACTAAAAATAGTGTGTG